>NW_025126418.1:0-1098 GCF_004010195.1 Chiloscyllium plagiosum | reverse complement strand
CACAATCGGCTCCTTCTCTCTCTCACAATGGGCGTCTTCTCTGTCTCACACTGGGCTCCTTCTCTCTCACACAATGGGCTCCTTCTGTCTCTCTCACAATGGGCTCGTTCTCTCTCTCCCAAGCTGGGCTCCTTCTCTCTCCCAAGCTGGGCTCCTTCTCTCTCCCAAGCTGGGCTCCTTCTCTCTTTCACGCTGGGCTCCTGCCCTCCCTCATGCTGGGCTCCTTCTCTCTCCCAAGCTGGGCTCCTTCTCTCTCTCACGCTGGGCTCCTTCCCTCCCTCATGCTGGGCTCCTTCTCTATCCCAAGCTGGGCTCCTTCTCTCTCCCAAGCTGGGCTCCTTCTCTCTCTCTCTCAAAATGGGTTCCTTCTCTTTCTCACACTGGGCTACTTCTCTCTCTCACATAATGCGCTCGCTCTCTCTCTCTGACAATGGGCTCCTTCTCTCTCTCACACAATGGGCTCCTTCTCTCTCTCACACTGGGCTCCTTCCCTCTCTCATGCTGGGCTCCTTCTCTATCCCAAGCTGGGCTCCTTTTCTCTCCCAAGCTGGGCTCCCGCTCTCTCTCACACTGAGGTCCTTCTCTCTTTCACACTGCGCTCCTTCTCACTCCCGCGCTGGGCTCCTCTCTCTCACACTGGGCTCCTCTCTCTCTGCGACACTGGGCTCCTTCTCTCACACACTGGGAGAGTTCTCACGCTCACAATGGGCTCCTTCTCTCTCACACAATGGGCTCCTTTTCTCTCACACACTGGGTTCCTCTCTCTCTCTCTTGCACACTTGGCTCCTTCTCTCTCCTACACTGGGCTCCTTCTCTCTTTTACGCTGGGCTACTTCTCTCTCCCAAGCTGGGCTCCTTCTCTCTCTCTCACTGGGCTCCGTCTCACCCCCGCGCTGGGCTCCTTCTCTCTCTCTCACACTGGGCTCCTTCTCCATCCCACACAGGGCTCCTTCTCTCACACACACTGGGTGAGTTCTCTCGCTCACAATGGGCTCCTCTCTCACACACACTGGGCTCCTTCTCTCTCACACTGGGCTCCTTCTTTCTCTCTCACACACTGGGCTCCTTCTCTCTCTCACAATGGGACATTGGGCTCCT
>NW_025126417.1:0-1098 GCF_004010195.1 Chiloscyllium plagiosum | reverse complement strand
GGAGATGGCATCAGGGCCACGGCTTCTAAGTTGTACCGGGGGGAAACAGAACTGCCAGTGAGTTTAAAGTGAGAATTACCCTTCACTGAACATTGCTCCTTACTCGGTCGGTGGGACGTGGATGTTTCAGAATCTCCACACGAGGCATCCCTGTCCTCTCCAGCTAGTACCACATGGCGGGAGGCCGGGGGTGAGGGAACAGGTATCGGGCACTCCACCACCCATCACTCTGTCCTATTCCAGGCTGTTTCTCCTGGAATGGGAGAAAGGGAGGGAGTGAGGATGGGAGTGGGTGGCCCTGCTGTTAGTGTTAGTGTAGGTGAGTGGTCCGGAGGGAATCAGTTCACAGTGTTGTATCCATGCAGTGTTATTAGTGGAGGGGGGTAAATGGAGGGAGGGAGAGAGAAATAGAGAGAGACAGATAGAGATAGAGAAAGACAGAGACAGAGAGAGAGGGAGAGGAAAGGTGCTGCATGCAGCATTGAGAGTGGTGAAGCATGAGCCTTGTTCAGGTGTCGGTGCTATAACAGATACACAGTGAATGTGAGGGAGCAGAGAGAATACGGTGAGCCTTACTTTGACAGAATGGGTAAGGTTATTGATGCTTGTCCTGTATTGCTGGACAGTTCTTCAGAACGCAGATACTACACTGAGCTGGGTGGTGAGCTCAGACCATACTAGAGTGGTCTGATGGTGTGGCCCCCTCTAGGAAGAGAATGGCCTCCCTCTGTACGAGCTCAAACACCAGGCCCTCCGTGCCCTTGTCGACAAACTGTGTTGTAATTGCCTCTTATCTGCCATGCTCGGGGTAAAATGTGCAGGGCAGCTTCTAACCGAGAAAGCTCAACCGTGTGCCCATTGTCCTTTTAAAGATGGAATCAGTGTCAGGATCATACAATATCCAGGGGTACCCGGGCGATGGTAAGTAACTCCAGCCATGACGGGTGGGAGAATCGGGCTGGTATTGAATGAGGGACACCATGGGGTGGGGTGAGTAGTTAATGAAGTGAGTCCAATAAAATAGCACCAGGAAACTAGCTCAGCCTCGCGAGGACGATCCCTCTTTCACTCAATGAAAATGTCACTGAGACAAACTAT
>NW_025126416.1:0-1098 GCF_004010195.1 Chiloscyllium plagiosum | reverse complement strand
ACTACAGGGATGTAGACAAAAAAAGGACTTCTTTGCAGCATTACCTGATAAACACAGTCCGCCGATTCTGAAACAACAAGCCCAAACAAGTAAACACAACATAGCCAGAAACCCTAGCCACACTACCATTCATCAAAGACATCTGAGAAATGAATACCAGACTACTCTGACCCCTTGGCATCATGGTAGCCCACAAACCTACCATCACACTGAAACAGCTACTGGTGAATCTAAAGGTCCCTACACCAACAACCAGCAAAATAATGTCATTTTCAAAATACCCTGCAAAGACTGTAAACAAACACTACATTGGACAGACAGGCAGAAAACTAGCCACCAGGACACATAAACACCAACTAGCCACCGAAAGACATGGGCCCTTCTTCAGGATTATGCCCGAAATGTCGATTCTCCTGTTCCTTGGATGCTGCCTGACCTGCTGCGCTTTTCCAGCAACACATTTTCAGCTCTGATCTCAAGCATCTGCAGTCCTCACTTTCTCACCGAAAGACATGACCCACTATCACTAGTATCCTTACATATAGCCAAAGAAGGACATCACTTCGACTGGGACAACACATCCATACAAGGACAGGTTAAACATAGACACGGCATGAATTCCTAGAGGCCTGGCATTCAAACCAGAACTCCATAAAGAAACACATTGATTTAGACCCTATTTACCAACCTCTGAGAAAAAGAACCAGAAATGATTTCACTCACCTTTACAGACCATGACACAAATAGAAAGTGGGACATACCACCAGTGCTTCATTGGAGTCTCACTGATGATGTTACCTAGCATGGTGACGAAACATCTGAAAACAAACCTGCCAGCTCAGCAAGCAAACTTATAACTTGAACCTCAACCTGAACTACAAATCTTCTCAAAATTCACAAATGACCATTTCAGCATGAAAGATGAATGACTGTCCCTGTGTACAAAGTGACCTGTCAGACATTCAAGTCACTGGTGTCATTGAACTCCAAAGTGTTTAAGGGCTTAAGTGGTGTGTGAGTTGGTCCCACAGCAGGCATAATGAGGTGGTGAGATTGATGGTTTGTGAATGCAACTTGCATGGATGTAGATTCAAGGAA
>NW_025126415.1:0-1098 GCF_004010195.1 Chiloscyllium plagiosum | reverse complement strand
ACACCCTCCCGTACACACCGCACCGTGTCCCGGCGAGTGTAACACCCTCCTGTTTATGCAGCACAGGTGCACAATGTGGTGCCATATTCTGGGGGAGTTGAGTTAAGGGAAAGACCATTAACACGATTCCGGGCGCTATCTGAATCCAGCTCCAAGTTGGACTCTGAGCATCGTATAGACACCTCCTGCTATAATTACATGCTCTTTTCTGAATAGCATCTACTAATCGTGTTGCCTCACTGTGTTAGATTGGGTCCATCCACTTGGAGCTGTTGGCTGAAGTGGGACTTGAAGCAGCAGGTGGATTTCACTGCCATCTCTCTGTCTGTCCCCCTCCGCTCTCGGCACAGTCACCAGCGTCACCGAGAGATCTTTCAGCAGCTTCACATTCCCTGGCAATTTTAGATTGAGTTTCCAAATCCTCCCGAGAGGCTGCAGCTGGACGCGGGGGTACTGCACAGTGGGTCCATCAGTCGGTCGGTTGGTCAGTCTCACAGCCGGTTGCTCCCTCTAGGAGACACCGTGATTAACTGCTCTGCCTGTTGGAGGAGGCAGTGTTCTCAGGTACGGGCCCAGCCTGGGTCTGCTCCTCCACCCAGTCCATACTCGGCATGGCCTTGCAGCTGCCTGCTGTATCCGGCAGCTTTAGCTCACAGTCTGCGAGGTGGGAGGACACTGCTGTAAGGAAATGTTCAAACCTGTTACTCCATCGGTTTAAATGGGCCACTCCTCATGGTGTCTGCCTGTATCCCACCCACTCAGGGTGTGTGTGGGGGGGCACTGGCTGGGCACATTCATTACCCATCCTCCCCCATTGCTGTGGGTCTGGAGTCACACATTGGCCAGAGCAGGGTAGGTTGGTACATTTCCCCTCCCTGAAGGACGTCATGATCCAGGAACAATAGGAGGCCACTCGGCCCTTCAAGCCTGCTCTCCCATTCAATACAACCATTGGGAGCAACAGATACAATAAATGATATTGGTGTGAACACTCCCTGGTGGTCTAGTGGTTGGGATTCGGCACTTTCACCAGGTTCAATTCCCGATCAGGCAACGTGTGCTTTGTTAAATTATGCACATCCACTAATATCATTTATT
>NW_025126414.1:0-1098 GCF_004010195.1 Chiloscyllium plagiosum | reverse complement strand
AGGCTGGGGATATTACAGAGATATGAAAGCAAATCTGTAAATTTTACAGAGATTGTAAAGCAAGGCTGGAAATGTTATGGTGATAGGAACGCACTGCTGGAGATGGCAGAGACAGAAAACACTTGGCTGGATATGTTACAGAGATAGGAAAGCGAGGCTGGACAGGATCTTGGGATAGGAAAGCACACCTACAGATGTCACCGAGAGAGGAAAGGCTGGTTCGATATGATACATAGGTTGAAAAACAAGGCTGGAGATGTTACAGAGAGAGGACACGAAGGCTGGTGATGTTTCAGAGATAAGGAAGCAAGGTTGGAGGTATTACAGAGAGAGCTAAGCAAAGCTGGAGATGTCATATATATGAGAAACGAATCTCACCCACTTCAATAATTTCAGTCCGAAACAACATCTGAAGCAATCGGTATGTTTATTATCCGCTTGCAAGCGCGGTGCCTGGAATAGACACCCAGAGTTTAGCAAGTACGTATCTTATGTAGGATTCACTACTCCAATTACTATTGTTTATCTCTTGACTTATCTGGCGTTGTGCATAACAAAGTACACGTTTTACTTGGGCATTTCACCGCATCATACTGTGGTTTATTGTGAGGTATATCCTCCACACTACTATCGATTTCCCCCACGTGTGACATTTCCTCCCTTTCCCCAACCACATTGATCCTTATGACCTTTTAATTGGGGTTTGTTTATTTTGTTTTTTGCAGTAGTGGGAAACAGATATTTTTAACGACTGCTTGTACAAGCATATCTGGCTTAACCTACATCCTCACAATACCTTATCTAGTTGTCTGTAACATCTACCATTGTTTGCAGGCACGTTTCATTCTTGTATGCACACTTTAGCTAATACAGAAACAATTATATATTTCCTTCATATTAGTTTTCATTCTTGTTGACTCAGCTGTTGGTTGAAACAAGTATACACTGGTGTGAGTTCATTTACCTTGCATAACTAATTATGATTGCAGAAGTACTTTGCTTATATCTCACAACTTCACCCTTTTCCTTTAATTACCTTTTATTATCTTCTGACTTTTTCTTTTCAGCATCGCCCCCAAAATTCGCAAACATCGTTCC
>NW_025126413.1:0-1098 GCF_004010195.1 Chiloscyllium plagiosum | reverse complement strand
ACATGAATGTATGCTAACCCGAGAATGCAATTTAAAAAAAAAGGTTTTGCGATTTACACATGAAAGAAGTGAAACTATCACTGTTTTAACAGATGAAAGGCTTAACAGACAATCAATTTTTCAATGTTAATTTCAGTTACATCACACTGCAAATTTTTGCTATAAATTTTGTGTTACGATTGAGCCCTCCACTATCACCTGATTAAGGAGCATCGCGCCGAAAGCTGGTGTGCTTCCAATTAAACCTGTTGGACTATAACCTGGTGTTGTGTGATCTGTAACTTTGTACACCCTAGTCCAACACCGGCATTTCCAAACAATGGGAGTTTGGTTGTCTTAAATTCTCTGTATCCCCCTCACCCTATCCAACCTATCACCCTCTGAACAGACTGTACGCTGTATGCTTCGATTTAACACTGACTACGTTATTCAGCCTGTGCCAATAAGGGTGGTGCTGCTGTAGTCTGGTGGATTCACCTCTACATCTCAGAGGCAGAGTACCAGCTCTCAGATACCTCCACATATCACCTGCTGGTCCATAACCCTACCATGGCACATCAGGCTATTTTATTAACTAATTCTGACCACATTTCATCTGGAGATTCCCACTCACTCGCCCACCTCCCCCCCACACACCCACCCCTACCTAACAGTCCCAAAGCTGATGGTCCTCTGATAGTAGAGTTCGCTTTTATCTCCTCCTGAAAATCCACAAACAGAACTGTCCATGCAGACCCATTGCTTCAGCCTGCTCCTGCCATACAGAGGGGGTGCATGCATACATACATGGGCCCAAGTTATACCTGTTCCTTCATGGGGTACGTAGGCCAATTCTTGTTCCAGTTCTATTCCAGCCCCTATCCACAACTCTTTCTCTGATGCGTAGATGATATCATCGCTGCTGCTCCTCTCTCTTGTCCAGAATTGGAAAAGTTCATCGTTTCCAATTTGCACCTCTCCCTCACTTTCACCTGGTCTTCCACTGACTCCTCCTTTCCTTTCCTTGACATCTCTGCTTCTATTTCTGGGTATAGACCAGCCACTGATATCCAGTATTAACCCACCGACTCCCACAGCTACCTGGAGTATGTATCCTCA
>NW_025126412.1:0-1098 GCF_004010195.1 Chiloscyllium plagiosum | reverse complement strand
GCACTATCTTTAGCACTATGGGGTAGGAAAGTATTACGCCCTAGTGATTTGTCAGCATTTAGACCCATTAATTTCTCCAATTTTTTTTTCATAATGGATTTCCTTGAATTCCACCCTTTAACTAAAGCCTTGGCTAGGGAATATTTCTGAGAGGTCATTTGTGAAGAAAGAACCGCAATACATGGTCAATTTTTCTACGATTACTTTTGTCCCTTCCTTTTACAATTTCACATATATATGATTTTCATTGATTCACATTTGACATCACAAATCATTTTTATTTTCTTCACATATCTTCACAAATCTTTACAGTCACTTTTTAAATTTTCCTTGCAATTTTATTCTCACGTTAGATTTTTCCAGTCTTGACCAATCTTTTCGTCTTTTCCTTCTGAACTCTTAACTTTTCCCAGAACCCAGGCTTGACAATTTGTTTCTAACCACTTTATCCATCTCCTCCTTGAATCCAATAGTATTCCTAATTTCTGCTGCAAACCATAGATGAGACATTGTTCCTTTCTTTAACTTCAAAAATATAGGTTATTCCAAAAGAACTTCATATGTAGATGCTGAAGCACTTCGTATGTTTTTTACAGTAACATGTAAAGTAACAAAAAAACGATATTGACTCAATCCAGGAAACAAACCAAAGGCATATAATTACTTACACAAGATGACATGCACACTCAATTGAGGCATCAGGAGGGTCGGATAACTAAACAGACGCCCATCTAACTTCAGCATAATGGGTTCAGAAATTTGTACTTCCCTATTTGTGGGCGGCACGGTGGCACAGACCCGGGTTCAATTCCCGCCTCAGGCGACTGACTGTATGGAGTTTGCACGTTCTCCCCGTGTCTGCGTGGGCTTCGTCCGGGTGCTCCGGTTTCCAAAAATGTGCAGGGTCAGTTGAATTGGCCATACTAAATTGCCTGTAGTGTTAGGTAAGGGGTAAATGTAGGGGTAAATGTAGGGGGATAGGTGGGTTTCGCTTCGGCGGATCGGTGTGGACTTGTTGGGCCGAAGGGCCTGTTTCCACACTGTAATCTAATCTAAATCTAAAATCTATTCTGCTTTGGCTGAAACAGCCCGAGCTTT
>NW_025126411.1:0-1098 GCF_004010195.1 Chiloscyllium plagiosum | reverse complement strand
ATTAATCTGGCCTATCCCACGTTCTCAGACACTTTGTTCCAGACCCTAACCCCGGATTAATCCGGCCTACTCCACACTTACAGGCACTCTGTTCCAGACCCTAACCCCTGGATTGACCTGGCCTCCTCCTCACTCCCTGACACTGTCTTCCAGACCGTAACCCCTGAATTAAACCAGCCTCCCCCACACTCTCAGGAACTATGTCCCAGACCCTAACCCCTGGAATAATCCGGCCTATCCCACACTCTCAATAACTGCGTTCCAGACCCTAACCCCTGGATTGAACCGGCGTATCCCACTCTCCCAAGCACTGTGTTCCAGACCCTAACCCCTGGATTAATTTGGTTTATCCCACACTCTCAGGCACTGTGTTGCAGACCCTAACCCCTGCATTAAACCGGCCTACCCCACACTCTCAGACACTGTGTCCCAGACCCGAACCCCTGGATTAATCTGGTTTATCCCACACTCTCAGGCACTGTGTTGCAGACCCTAACCCCTGCATTAAACCGGCCTACCCCACACTCTCAGACACTGTATTCCAGACCCTAACCCCTGGATTTACCCGGCATAACCCACTCACTCAGACACTGTGTTCCAGACGCTAACCCCTGAATTAATCCGGCCTACCCCACACTCTCAGGCACTGTGATCCAGAGCTAACCCTGGATTGACTCAGCCTAAGCCACACTCTCAGGCACTGTGTTCAAGAAACTAACCCCTGGAGTAATCTGGCCTATCCCACGCTCTCAGGCACTTTTTTCCAAACCATAAACCCTGGATTAATCTGGCCTATCCAACGATCTCAGGCACTTTGTTCTCGACCCTAACCCTTGGATTGACTCAGCCTCCCCCACACTCTCACATACTGTGATCGAGATCCTCAACCCTGGATTACTCTGGCCTATCCCACTCTCTCAGGCACTATATTGCATACCCTAATCCCTGCATTAAACCGGCCTATCCCACACTCTCAGACACTGTGTTCCAGATCCTAACCCCCATATTAAACCGGCCTATCCCACACTCTCAGACACTGTGTTCCAGATCCTAACCCCCGTATTGAACCGGCCTATCCCACACTCTCAGGCACGGTGT
>NW_025126410.1:0-1098 GCF_004010195.1 Chiloscyllium plagiosum | reverse complement strand
GAGGATTGTGAAAGCTTTCAAAACCAACAAAAACAAACAGGAAAGAATGGAGGGACAAGCCGAGGTTTTGAGAGTCAGGTTGGAAGCATCCCTGAGAAATCGGCGGACTGGGTTTATTGGGTACCCGTTCTCCTTAAATACACTATTTCCGTATTTCTCTTGTGCTCTTCGTAGTTTCTCTGTGCTGCAGGTGTGTAGTGGCTCGTTGAAATAAGGTCCCGATGCAGCTTCGTTTGTGGGTGTTGGGATGATTGTTTCTGTGGTTACGTATTTGGTTTGTGTGTGTTGTTTTTCTGTAGATGCTAGTTTGAAGTTTCCCATTGACTGTTCGTTCTACTGTGACATCTACGAATGGCAGTTTATTGTTGTTCTCCTCCTTTTCAAACCAGAAGTCCCCTTCAGGCCATAGTCTCTCTACTTGGAACACCAATATACAGACTAGTCAAAGGCCTCCAGTGAAGCCTAAAACACCAAGTCGAATATTCACTCCACTCCATTTACTCCATCCAAGAATTCCCGAACACCAAAGACACTAAGATAGAAGAAGATGGAATAATGTTGTCCTTTGACATACAGCCCTGTTCACATCCATTAACATCAACGTGGCCAAAGAAAACTGAAGACACTACTCGAAGAACCAAAGACACAAACACAGCATCAACTTCATCAGCAAAGATAGCACTGTCCAGCTCATGGAACTGTGCCTTACCACCCACTTCATATTCAGTAATAAGCCCGACAAACAAGTCAACGAAATACCCATGAAACGCCTCTGTCATCAAAAAATGAAACAAATTAGTGGAAACCTACAACACCATCAACAATATCCTTACTGGCATAAAATTCACAAAAGAGGAAAACAACACCAAAGTTCAATTTCTCGATGTCACAGTAGAGCGAACAGTCAAGGGTAAATTCAAAACAGCGTCTACAAGAAAACAACACACACGAAACAAGTACTTAGCTACAGAAGTAATCATCCCTGCACATACAAACAAGTCTGAATGAGGACACTAATTAACGAGCCACGATACACTGCAGCAGCCAGTGACTACGAAGACCAACAAGTAACTGTACAGCGCATTTGAGGAGAATGGG
>NW_025126409.1:0-1098 GCF_004010195.1 Chiloscyllium plagiosum | reverse complement strand
CACTACTCTGTCCTCACCAATGTGTTTGTCACAACCTCAAATAATTCAGTAAGGTTTGTGAGGCATAACCTGTCGCGCACAAAGCCATGCTGACTATCTCTAATCAATCTATGCTTTTCCAAATAATCATAAATCATGTCTCTCTGAATCCTCTCCAATAATTTGCCCACAACTGACGTAAGACTGACTCATCGATGATTCCTAGGATTATCTTGATTGCCTTTCTTGAATAAGGGAATAACGTTTGCCACTCTCCAATCATCTGGTATGACTCCAGTGGACAGTGAGGATACAAAGATTTTCGCCAAAACACAGTCATCCCTTCCCTCGTTTCCCATAACAATCTTAGTTAAATCCTTTCTGGCCGAGGCGACTTATCTATCCTCATGATTTTTCAATATGGTCAGCACATCCTCCGTCATAATCTGTACCATTGGGATGGTCTCCACCTGAACCGATCTGGTACCAATGTTCTAGCGAAGAGGATAAATAGGGTGGTCAGTAGGACTTTAAACTTCTGAGTTGGGGGTGTTAGGGAAAGTGAAAGCGACCGGAAAGTTAAAGCGACAGGGAGTATGGAGTTAAATGGAAAGATAAGCAGCAGGATAGTGTGTGTGCAGATGGATTTAAGCTTGAGGCAGACTAGGAATACAGCAAAAAGGAAGGATAACTTAGGACGTCTTATGACTTCCAATATCTCTCATGATAAGAAAGTTAGCATTAAGGCACTTTACCAGAATGCTTGTAGCATTTGTAACAAAGGAGATGAACTAACGGCACAGATCATCGTGAATGATTATGATGTGGTAGGCATCACAGAGACGTGGTTGCAGGGGGTTCAGGACTGGCAGTTAAACATTCAAGGATTTACAACTTATCGAAAAGACAGGGACGTGGGCAGATGGGGCGGGGTTGCCTTGTTAGTTAAGAACAAAATTAAATCTATGGCACTGAATGACATAGGGTCGGATGATGTGGAGTCTGTGTGGGTGGAATTGAGCAACCACAAAGGCAAAAAAAACATAATTGGAGTTGTGTGCAGACCTCCTAACAGTGGTCAGGATAAGGGGCGCAACATGTACCGGGAAATAGAGAAGG
>NW_025126408.1:0-1098 GCF_004010195.1 Chiloscyllium plagiosum | reverse complement strand
ACTTGTCTTTTCGTCTCGTTCAAGGTCCCCTGCTGCATGAGTTGAAAACCTCCCCAACTGCAGAAGCAAAACCTCCCCCAAGGGCATTCAATCCAGTCTGGTTCAGATGTAGACTGTTCAATTTGCATCAGTGCCACCTTCTGCAGATCTAGTCCCAATGACCAACAAGTCTGAACCCCTCCTTCTTACACCCATCCCTCAAGTCACGTGTTTATCTTGTCTATTTTATTCATACCTACGCTTATCAATATGCGGTACTGGTAATAATGCCGAGATCACGACCATTGTGGTCCTCTTTGTAATTTCTTTCTTTGCTGCCTGAATTCTGTTTTCAGGACCTCATCTCGTTTTTTACTTATATTGTTGGTGCCTGTATGCGCCAAGACAACTCGCTGTTCAACTTCCGCATTGTGAATGCTCTGCAACCGACCAGTGACATCCCTGACCAGAGCACTTGGGAGGCAACATACCATCCGGGATTCCCGTTTTCGTCGAAATAAACGCCTATTTACTCCCCTTAAAATAGAATCTCTTATGACTGTGGCCCTACGAGAGTTTTTTCCCGCCCTTCTGAACAGCAGTGCCAACCATGGTGCTATGATCTTGGCAACTGCTAACCTTCCCTGGTAAGCCATCTCACCCAACAGTATCCAAAAACGGTAAACCTGTTTTGGAGGGAGATGATCGCAGGAGACACCTGCACTACTTACAGCAGTGCCAACCATGGTGCTATGATCTTGGCAACTGCTAACCTTCCCTGGTAAGCCATCTCACCCAACAGTATCCAAACCTGTTTTGGAGGGAGATGACCGCAGGAGACACCTGCACTACTTTCCGACTTTTGTTTTCTGCCTTTCGGTCACCCATTCACTGTTTCGCTCAGCAATTCGAAACTGCAGTGTGTCCAGTTCACTAAACTGTGCATTTCAGAAAAAAAGTAGTTGTATTTTTCATTAATAGAGTTTGAATGTTCAGTTGCAGATAGGGTTCACATACCTTTCAGCAGAAATCAACGGTACAGAAGACAGGATGGGCTGAATGGCCTCAATGTGCTCCAATTTCTTAGGCTCCTGCGAAATTATGGTATATGGATTTGTC
>NW_025126407.1:0-1098 GCF_004010195.1 Chiloscyllium plagiosum | reverse complement strand
TTTAGGACTAAAATGAGGAGCACACTGTGAGGCAGTTTGGCTCGGTGGGCTAGTGGAGAAGGAGCGAAGAAGCAGAGGCAGCTGATCGGATTGTCTCAATGTTATTGACAGAAAAACTCCATGTGGTCCTCACTCTTGTTGTTGGAGGGGAGGATGGAGGAGGCAGGATAGTGGACATTTATTTATTTCGAAAACAATAAGCACAACCTGTGATAGTGATTCTAAAAATAAGTGAACAAACCTGTCGTATTTATCACTTATCAAGAATATTGAAATATATAACTGAAGTTCAGGTTTGAATCCCAAATTGGTTCAGGGTGGCTCTGAAGTAAAAAAAAAATAACTGGAATGAAGAATCTACTGTTTGCCATGGAACCATTGGGGATGTTTTTCTGCCATTGACAATGTCCTTGAGGGAAAGAAACTCGACAGTGGCCCATCAAATCACTCATTGTATTAATCACTACACAGTCTCAACAAAGGAATGAAACTGGATGGACCACATTACATCGACCAATGCACTAGCAAATACAACCACACAATCAGCCCTCTTGACCCTGCAACTTCCGCCTCACTGTGGGCCAACAGCAGCAGAACTGTACTCCAGTCCAATCTGAAATCTCATCGCCTGATATCCTCCACTCAACCAATAACATCATACCAGGGGAATCAACCCTCGTTCAATGGTGAATGCAGGAGGGCATGCCAGCAGTACCAGGCATACCTAAAAATGAGGTACCAAATCTGCATGCCAAACAGCACAAGCAACACCAAATAGAACTAAGTGATCCCATAACCAATGGATTAGATCAGAGTTCTGCAGTTGTGCCACACCTAGTCAAGAATAGTGATGGACAATTAAACAACTCACTTGAGGAAGCATCACAGATATCCCCAGCCTTACTGATGGAGGGACCTCACACATTCATGCAACAGATAAGAGGACAGCATTTGCAGCAATTTTCTGCGAGCAGTGCCAAATGGATGAGCCTTCTCCATTGGTCCCTGACATCACAGATATGAATCGACTTGGTTGAAAACTCATTTCAAATCAGATCAAGAAACGGATAAGCAGTGTAAAGGTATGGGCCCTGCCAA
>NW_025126406.1:0-1098 GCF_004010195.1 Chiloscyllium plagiosum | reverse complement strand
AGTCCCTCGCTGTCTCTGTGTGTGTGGCCCTCCCTCGCTCTGTGTGTGCGTGTGTGTCCCTCCCTCACTGTGTGTGTGTGGTCCCACCCTCGCTTTCTGTGTGTGTGCGTGGCCCTCCCTCACTGTATGTGCGCGTGTGTGCATGTCTCCCCCTAGCTGTGTGAGTGCGTGTCCCTCTCTCATTGTATGTGTCTGTGTTTGTGTGTTTCCTCATGCGCATATCGTTCCTCCACTGTGTGTGCGTGTCCCTCCCTCGCTGTGTGTGTGTGTGTCTCCTTCGCTCTGTGTGTGTGTGTATGTGGTCCCACCCTTGCTGTGTGTGTGTGTCCCTCCCTCGCTGTGTGTGTGTGTGTGTGTGTGTGGTCACACCCTCTCTGCCTGTGTGTGCGTGTTCTTCCCTCGCTTGTATGTGTGAGTTACCTCCTTGCTGTGTGTGAGTGTGAATGTGTGTGTGCCCCCTCTCAATTTGTGTGGACATGCCCTCCCCCTCGCGGTGTGTGTACTTGTCCCTCCTTCGCTGTGTGTCCCATCCTCGCTGTGTGTGTTCGTGTCCCTCCCACGCTGTGTATGAGCATGTCCCCTCCCTCACTGCGTGTCTTAGCATGTCCTTCCCTCACTGTGTGTGTGTGTGCGCGCGCGCGCGTGTGCGCGTCCCTCCGTCGCTGTGTGTGCGCGTGTCCCACGCTCGCTGTGTGTGTGTGTGTGTGTGTCTCCGTCGCTGTGTGCGTGTGTCTCCGTCGCTCTGTGTGTGCATGTCCTCCCCTCACTATGTGTGCATGTCCTTCCCTCGCTGTGCCTGTGTGTGCCTGTGTGGATGCATGTCCCCCCTTCGATGTGTGTGTCCATGTCCCTCCCTCGCTGAGTGAGTGTGTGTCCCTCCCTCGCTGAGTGAATGTGTGTCCCTCCCTCGCTGAGTGAGTATGTGTCCCTCCCTCGCTGTGTGTGTGTCCCTCCCTCGCTGTGTGTGTGTGCATGTCCCTCCCTCGCTGCGTGTGTGCGTGTCCCTCCCTCGCTGCGTGTGTGCATGTCCCTTCCTCGCTGTGTGTGCGTGTCCCTCCCTCGCTGCGTGAGTGCGTGTCCCCCCTCGCTGTGTGTATG
>NW_025126405.1:0-1098 GCF_004010195.1 Chiloscyllium plagiosum | reverse complement strand
GCTACGATGTACATGATTGTCTCAGATACAAAAATACTGAAATGTTGTAATGCCAACACCAAGCTCAAAATCTCTTTCACAATCACTGAACTCATTTTATACCTTCATTTTTATCATTTAAGCCGATTTTACTGTCTACTTGTGAATTTCTGAAGTTCAAACTCCTTCCCTTTCTTTTATTAGATTCCTTACAATGTGGAAACAGACTCTTCGGCTCAACAAGTCCACATGGACATTCCAAAGAATAATCCACCCAGACCTATTGCGTTCCTACGAGAGCACTTAAGTCTATGGTCAACTTAGCATGGCCAATACGCCTGACCTGCACATTTTTCGATTGTGGGGAGAAACTGGAGCACTCAGTATAAACCAGCACAGACACGGGAGAAAATGCAAACTCCACACAGACTGTCGCCAGAGGCTGTTATTGAACCCGGTAGGTGAGGCAGTCGTGCTAACCACCGAGCCAACGTGCCACCCCGGCCATGGCCTTTCTCCTCTTTCGTTTATGTTATGCTAAAGCGAGTCTGTCAGAGAGTAATGGTGCCCTACAGCACGTAGATAGGCCCTTTGTCCCAAACTGATCCAAGCTGACAAATATGCCCATAATGCTAACCCCATTTCCGTGCATTGACCTATATCCTTCTAATCCATTCGTGTCCTTTTCCTTTTGTTCTACAAGGCCGATTCTTTCTATTTGTCTCTTTCCTCTGCTTTTTCATTTCATTTCTTTTTCTCTTTCTTTTATCTCCAACTCAAGCTGTTTCATTTTCAATTGTTAGAAGCAGATAAATGCCACAATGTGGAAACTTGCTATTTTGTCCAACAAGTCCACACCCAGACCCATTCCCCTAACTTATTTTGCTGCATTTTCCCCGACTAACACATCTAATGTGCACATCCCGGAAAGTTATATGCAATTTAGCATGATCATCTAGCAATCACATTTTTGAACTGTGCGAAGTAACTGTAGCACCAAGAATGGACCCACGTACACACGAGGAAAATCTGCAAATTCTACTGGAACCGAACTCGGGGCCCTGGTACTAATGTCACTCTTTTTCGTTTTCTCACCAATGAAGATAACTCGAACTTCAG
>NW_025126404.1:0-1098 GCF_004010195.1 Chiloscyllium plagiosum | reverse complement strand
CAGTAACCTGGGACACACCAAGTATGTCACTGATCTAGAACAGGAACCTGGGACACACCGAGTATATCACTGACCTGGAACAGTAACCTGGGACACACCGAGTATGTCACTGACCTGGAACAGGAACCTGGGACACACAAAGTATATCACTGACCTAGAACAGTAACCAGGAACACACCGCGTATATCACTGACCTGGAACAGTAACCTGGGACACACCAAGTATATCACTGACCTGGAACAGTAACTTGGAACACACCGGGTATATCACTGACCTGGAACAGTAACCTGGGACACACCGAGTATGTCACTGACCTGGAACAGTAACCTGGAACACACCGGATATATATCACTAACCTGGAACAGTAACCTGGGACACACCGAGTGTATCACTGACCTGGACCAGTGACCTGGGATACACCGGGTATGTCACTAACCTGGAACAGTAACCTGGGACACACCAAGTATGTCACTGTCCTTGAACCGTAACCTGGGACACACCGAGTATATCACTGACCTGGAACAGTAACCTGTCCACACCGAGTATATCACTGACCTGGAACAGTAACCTGGGACACATCGGGTATATCACTGACCTGGAACAGTAACCTGGGACACACCGAGTATGTCACTGACCTGGAACAGTTAACCTGGAACACACCGAGTATATCACTGAACTGGAACAGTAACCTGGGACACACCAAGTATGTCACTGACCTGGAACAGGAACCTGGGACACACCGAGTATGTCACTGACCTAGAACAGTAATCTGGGACACACCGAGCATATCACTGACCTGGAACAGGAACCTGGGACACACCGAGTATGTCACTGACCTAGAACAGTAACCTGGAACACACCGAGTATATCACTAACCTGGAACAGTAACCTGGGACACACCGAGTATGTCACTGACCTAGAACAGGAACCTGGGACACACCGAGTATATCACTGACCTTGAACTGTAACCTGGGACACACCGAGTATGTCACCGACCTGGCACAGTAACCTGGGACACACCGAGTATGTCACTAACCTGGAACAGTAACCTGGGACACACCGAGAATGTCATTGACCTGGAATAGTAACCTGGGACAC
>NW_025126403.1:0-1098 GCF_004010195.1 Chiloscyllium plagiosum | reverse complement strand
CTCTCTCTGAGACTGTGGGTGTATCTCTCCCACACTCTATGAGACTATTTCTCTCTCTCTGAGACTGTGGCTGTATCTCTCCCTCTCTCTCTGAGACTGTGGTTGTATCTCTCCCTCTCTCTGAGACTGTGGGTGTATCTCTCCCTCTCTGTCTGAGACTGTGGGTGTAGTTCTCCCTCTCTCTGAGACTGTGGGTGTATCTCTCCATCTCTCTGAGACTGTGGGTGTATCTCTCCCTCTCTCTCTGAGACTGTGGCCTTATCTCTCCCTCTCTCTGAGACTGTGGCTGTATCTCTCCCTCTCTCTCTGAGACTGTGGCTGTATCTCTCCCTCTCTCTCTGAGACCTTGGCTGTATCTCTCCGTCTCTCTGAGACTGTGGGTGTATCTCTCCCTCTCTCTCTGAGACTGTGTGTGTATCTCTCGCTCTCTGTCTGAGACTGTGGGTGTATCTCTCCCTCTCTCTCTGAGACTATTTCTCTCTCTCTCAGACTGTGGCTGTATCTCTCCCTCTCTCTGAGACCGTGGCTGTATCTCTCCCTCTCTCACTGAGACTGTGGCTGTATCTCTCCCTCTCTCTGAGTCTGTGGCTGTATCTCTCCCTCTCTCTGAGACTGTGGGTGTATCTCTCCCTCTCTCTCTGAGACTGTGGCTGTATCTCTCCCTCTCTCTGTCTGAGACTGTACGTGTATCTCTCCCTCTCTCTGAGACTGTGGCTGTATCTCTCCCTCTCTCTCTGAGACTGTGGGCGTATCTCTCCCTCTCTCTGAGACTGTGGGTGTATCTCTCCCTCTCTCTGAGCACTGTGGGTTTATCTCTCCCTCTCTCTCTGAGACTGTGGCTGTATCTCTCCCTCTCTCTGAGACTGTGGGTGTATCTCTCCCTCTCTCTGAGACTGTGGGTGTATCTCTCCCCCTCTCTGAGACTGTGGCTGTATCTCTCCCTCTCTCTGTAACTATGGCTGTATCTCTCCCTCTCTCTGAGACTGTGGCTGTATCTCTGCCTCTCTCTCTGAGACTGTGGCTGTATCTCTCACTCTCCCTGAGACTGTGGCTGTATCTCTCCCACTCTCTTAGACTGTGGGTGTATCTCTCCCTCTC
>NW_025126402.1:0-1098 GCF_004010195.1 Chiloscyllium plagiosum | reverse complement strand
TTCTGTAATTTTCACAATGAGGATTCAGTACATTTCACAGTGAGGATGCAGTGCTTTTCACAGTGAGAATTCATGACTTTTCACAATGAGAATTCAGCACTTTTTGAAGTCAGGATTCTATACATTCCACAGTGAGAATTCAGTACTTTTCACAGTGAGAATTCATTACTGTTCATAGTGAGAATTCAGTCATTTTCACAGAGAGAATCCAATGCTTTTCACAGTTTGGATTCAGTGCTTTTCACAGGGCAAATTCAGTACTTTTTACAGTGACGATTCCATAGTTTTCACACTGAAAATTCAGTACTTTTCACAGTGAAGAGTTTGTGTTTTTCACAGAGATGATTCAGTACTTTTCACAGTGAATATTCAGTACTTTTCACAATGAGGCTTCAGTACGTTTCACAGTACGGAATCAGTATTTTTCAAAGTCATGATTTAGTACTTTTCACAGTAAGGATTCAGTGCATTTCACAGTGAGAATTCAGTATACTTCACAGAGGGAATTCATTATTTTTCACAGTGAGGGTTCAATAGTTTTAGCAGTGAGGGTTTTGTACTTTCCACAGTGAAATGTCTGTCCTGTTCAGTGAGAATTCAGTACTTTTCACATAAGGATCAGTACTTTTCATGGAGAGAACTTTGTATTTTTCACTGTGAGAATTTTGTACTTTTCACAGTGAGGATTCAATACTTTAAACAGTGAGAATTCAGTACTTTTCACAGTGAGAATTCAGTACATTTCACAATGAGAATTCTATACATTTCACAGTGAGAATTCAGTCCTTTACACAGTGAGACTTCAGTACTGTTCACAGTGAGAATTCTGTAGTCTTTACGGATCTGATTCAGTTCTTTTCACAGTAAGGATTCAGTACTTTTCACAGTGAGGATAAAGTTCTTCTCACAGTGGGGATTCAGTACTTTTCACAGTGAGGATTCAGTACTTCTCACAGTGAGGATTCAGTACTTTTCACAGTGAGGATTCAGTACTTCTCACAGTGAGAATTCAGTACTAATCACAGTGAGGATTCAGTACTTTTCACAGTGAGGTTTCAGTACTTCTCACAGTGAGGATTCAGTACTTCTCACAGTGAG
>NW_025126401.1:0-1098 GCF_004010195.1 Chiloscyllium plagiosum | reverse complement strand
AGAATCATAGAATCCCTACAGTGTGGAAACAAGTCACTCGGCCCAACAAGTCCACACTGAACCCTCAAAGAGCAACCCACCCAGGCCCATTCCCTTATCTCTATTACTCTATATTTAACCCTGACGAATGCACCTAACCTACATATCCCTGATCACTATGGGCAATTTAGCATGGCCAATTCACTAATCTACACATCCCTGAACACTATGGACAATTTAGCACGGTCAATTCACTAACCTACACATCCCTGAACACTATGGACAATTTAACATGGTCAATTCACCTAACCTACACATGACTGCGACTGTGGGAGGAAATCAGAGCACCCAGAGGAAGCCCACTCAGGGAGAATGTGCAAACTCCACACAGACAGTCACCAGGGGTTGGAATCAAACCCGGTTCTCTGGCTCTGTGAGGCAGCAGTGCTAACCACTGAGCCACTGAGAAGCTACATTGGAAAAAAGGTTCCGTGCTTCAGCAAGTGATCCCTGTCTGATGTTTCTCTCTGAAATCCCTCCTGCCTGTAAGAACCTGGGCTTGAATTCACCAAGTTTGTAGGACGTTGCAGAATTGGAACAGCTCCTTAGTTAAGTTGTGGTATCAAGTCAGTTGAGTTTTCAAATACTTAAGTTATTCTAAATTCTGTTTTCTTTCATTTGTGTTTCAACTGTAGTGTTTAAATAAATTCTGTTTTGCTTAAAGCCGAGTGGTTTGACCAGCTGCATCACACCTGGAATATCCACCCCACATCTACCTGTAAAATAAGAAAAAGTTAGGGTCTGAGCTACCTTCTTAAAATATTTTGAGGTGGGGGGCCGGCTTGGTCCAAAACAGATTGGGATATCTAGGATTTATTCTATCCTTCCAATTTGGAATTAGAGTCATTGGACTCAAAAGCGGCGAGTGATAGGTGTTAGGACCTTGTGTTCTGGGTGTTGAACTTGGTTGGTTTAAACAGTGCTTGGGCTAGTAATGGCTGGTTCAGTCACTAAGAGTTTTCTGGAGGTGGAAGAAGTGACTTGGAATGTCTTACAAAAGGTGAACAAGGCAAAGCTATTGGAATTGGCAGACACGCTGGAGTTGGAGTTGCCTTCATC
>NW_025126400.1:0-1098 GCF_004010195.1 Chiloscyllium plagiosum | reverse complement strand
AAAGAAGGTGTAGGGGTGACGTGATAGAGGTGCACAAGATGATTAGGGGTTTAGATAAGGTCGACTGTGAGAATCTTTTTCCACGTATGGAGTCAGCTATTACAAGGGGGCATAGCTTTAAATTAAGCGGGGGTAGGTATAGGACAGATGTTAGGGGTAGGTTCTTTACTCAGCGAGTCGTGAGTTCATGGAATGCCCTGCTAGTAGCAGTGGTGGACTCTCGCTCATTATGGGCATTTAAGCGGGAATTGGATAGGCATATGGAGGATAGTGGGCCAGTGTAGGTTAGGTGGGCTTGGATCGGCGCAACATCGAGGGCCGAAGGGCCTGTACTGCGCTGTATTCTTCTATGTTCTATGTCTTGCACTTTGGAAAACAAAATACAGGCATAGACTATTTTTAAACCGAGAGAGAAGTCCTGAAACTAAAGTACAAAGGGATCTGGGAGTGCTTTTCCAGGATGCTCTGAAGGTTGACTTGTAGATTGAATCTGTGGTGAAGGAAACAAATGCAATGTTGTCATTTATCTCAAGGGGGTTGGAATATAAAAGCAGCGATGTGCTTTTGAGACTTTATCAAGCTTGGTTAGGCCCCATTTAGAATATTGTGTCCAATTTTGAGCCCCACACCTCAGGAACGACATACTGACACTGGAGTATGTACAAGCGGAGATTCACACGGATGATCCCTGGAATGGTAGGCCTAACATACGAATGGCTGAGGATCCTGGGATTGTATTCATTAGAATTTAGAAGGTTGAGGGGAGATCTGACAGAAACTTACAAGATAATGCATGGCTTAGAAAGGGTGGATGCTGGGAAGTTTCTGTTAGGCGGGGAGACTGGGACCCGTGGGCACAGCTTTAAAATTAGAGGGAGTCAATTTCGAATGGAAATGAGAAGACATGGAAAGGATCTCGCCGGGAATTAAGGCCTACAGGGAGAGTGTGGGTAAGTGGAATTGAAACGCCCATCAGCCATGATTAAATGGCGCAATGGACTCAATGGGCTGAATGGCCTTGCTTCCACTCCGAAGTCTTATTTTATGGTCTTATGGTCCTTGTCTTGAAAGGGTTTCATGGGCGAGATGTAAAGGGAG
>NW_025126399.1:0-1098 GCF_004010195.1 Chiloscyllium plagiosum | reverse complement strand
AAGAAGTAGTGTCAGGCAAGCTAATGGAGCTGAAGATGGACAAGTCTCCTGGCAGTGAGGGAATACATCTCAGGGTATTAAAGGAGGTGGCGGGAGAAACAGCAAGTGCACTAGTGGCAATTTTCAAATTCACTAGGCTGCGTGGCAGTCCCAGCAGATTGGAAAAAAACTAGTGTGACACCACTGTTTAAAAATGGAGATGGATAAAACATTGGGAATTATTGATCAGTTAGCTTAAGTTCTGCAGTGGGGAAGATGCTTGAGTGTATTATCAAGGAAGAAATAGCAGGGCATCCCGATAGAAATTGGACAGATGTAACGTAGGTTCCTGAAGGTTCAAACAGAGATGCTATGTTGCAGCTGTACAAGGTGCTGGTGAGGCTAACCTTGGTGTACTGTGTGCACTTTTGGTCCCCTGAGTTGAGAACGAACGTACTGGCACTGGTGGGGGATGGAGTGCACAGGAGGTTCACTGGGTTGATTCAGGTGTTGAGGGGGTTAGCCTATAAAGAGAGACTGCATACATTAGGATTATTTTCTTTGGAATTTAGAAAAATGAGGGGGCAATCTTACTGAAACATAAAACATTGAACAGAATAGATTAGAGAGAATTATAAAGGATGCTTCCACTTGTGGGTGAAATTCGGAGAGGAGGGCATAGCCACAGGATTAGAGGGAGCAGATTTAGGACTGAATTCAGAAGGACCTTCTGCACACAGACGGATGTTCATATATGGAATACCTTGCCCAGCGAAGAAGGTGACGCTAGTGCAACAAATGGTTTGAAGAGCGATCCTTCTTTTGAACAATAAATGAAATAAGGGATACAGTGAGAGGGCGCGTAAGCATATTTGAGTCTTTAGAAAGATCAGCAATGATGTCATTGAACGGCGGAGTAGGCTTGAAGGGCCGGACAGCCTATTCCTGCTCGGGTTTTTAGGCTCTATGAATTTATGTCTCACAAAATCAGCGATGCAGAGGGAAGACTCCATGGGGTCAGTTGGTTCAGGTGTTGGGAGTGAAGGCAGAGTGCAACAAGTTTCCTGCAGGGAATGGTCCCTGTGAATGGTGGACATGGACTGAAGAGGGATATATGTC
>NW_025126398.1:0-1098 GCF_004010195.1 Chiloscyllium plagiosum | reverse complement strand
TAAGAGTGATCACTTGGTGCCGTCTGCGTAACACAGTAGGAAAAGGAATTTATGAAAAAAAACATTATAATCCAAATTCAGAGTCACTAATTCATTGATATTACATGGGTCCAGCATTTATAAATAATTGAATTTTTAATAATACAGATACATTTACAAACTATATTGGAGTACAGTCAAGTTTCTTACTGAACAGTGACAGGATTGGACAGTGTCCGCATAGATTGAAGAGAGGGAAATCATACGTAGAAAATGTACTGAAAGTTTCAGGGGAAAACTAGGAGCATTGATAAGGGGCAATGGATGAAAGGTCACATGGATGAAATTAGCATATAACGTGAGATTGGGGGTAATGTATTTGCATGGACAGCGAGCTGGTTGATAGACAGGAAACAAAGAGCTGGAACAAACAGGTTATGTTCTGAGTGGCAGCCAGGTGACCACTGAGGTACTACAGAGATCAGTGGTTCAAACCCAGTTATTCACAGTATATACATGATGATATGAGGGATTTATTACTATTTCTAGGTTTGTGGGTGACACAAAGCTGGGTTGAAAGGTGTATTCTGAGGAGGATGAACTGTGAGGACGATACAGATATGTTTCAGTGTGATTTGGATAAGTTGAGTGATTAGGAAAATGCATGGCAGAAGAAATATATTTTGGATCAATGTCAGATGTTTGGTTGCAAACAAAGAAAGGGAAATTATCTCAATAGCATGGGAAAGGGGGAGGTGCAGCTAAAGGTGTCTTTGTCCATCAGTGGCTGAGAGTAAGCATGCATGTGCAGCAGGCAGTGAAGGCAAATCGTATGTTGGCAAATCGTATGATGGCCTTCATAGTGGCGTAGGCCAGAACCAGTGGTCATAGTCAAAAGGATATAGGATTAGGCTATTCAGAAGTGAGATGAGGAGACAATTCTTCATCCAGATCGTGGTGAACTAACGAAAATATCTGCCACAGAATGCATTTCAAGACAAAACATTGAATATTTTTAAGGGTGAAATATAGTTCTTAGGGCTAAAGAGATCAAATGGTATGCGGAGAAAGTGGGAACAAGGTTTTCATTTGGATGATCAGCCATGATCATATTGAATT
>NW_025126397.1:0-1098 GCF_004010195.1 Chiloscyllium plagiosum | reverse complement strand
CTTCAAAGTGAGGTATCAAACCCGAGCGAGATCAGGCACAATTGCTCAAATACAGTAAGATGTCTAATCAGTCAACAGGAGCTCAATCCTAGCTCAAAGGACTTGCTATCTCACTTATATTATTCTCATTAGAAACAATCAGTCTCGCTCACAACACAAAAGGATTTGCCATTACTTCCATGAATAAGATGCTTTGACATGAATGAGAACTTGCAAAATAATGTACCTATTAACCTCTCATTGCCCATTTGGATTCTTGCGGTTCTTTTACCTTGATGGCACTTTGATGATGTGATTCCACACTTATTTTGCTACACTTTACAGTGGACTGAACTGGCTGTGGGATGCTATGGAATGTTTTTGGAATGTGAAAGGCATTACTTTAAAGCAATACCCTTTTTACACAAGTCTCGCTTCACTCCACTGGTCCATGTTGTGCACACAATCCACGTGACTGCCAAACATATGGTTTCTATATATGATGTGGCGTGACGATATATAAAACAGAAAAATAAAACGATCAATTGATGAAAGTCATTGATCAGGAACTTTTATGCTGTTTCTCTCCACAGATGCTGTCAGACCCGGTTACTTCCATCATTGTATTTCAAATTTCTAGAATACACAGTAATTTGCTTTTTGATGATGATCACATGAGTTCTGTATATGATTCAGTCTTTATATCTTTTGAAAGATACCAGCCAAATAGGATGAGGGCTGCCATGCTGGAAGTTGTCACTGGACTGTCTGGGTCAGGGGATTAGCCTGTTCGAGAGCAACAAATGTTAGTAAGAGAATGACATGGCCAGTGATTGTGCTGCAGGGAGATCGGATTTGATTTATTATTTCACAGATATCAAGGCATAGTGAAAAGTGCTGTGCTGCATGCTGTGCAAGAAGATCATACCGTATCAATATCAGGGTAGTAGAACAGGGTGCAGAATACATTGTTACAGCAGCAGAGGAGAGAGGGAGACACAGAGATCAACATTAACATTTGAGAGGTCCATTCAAATGTCTGATAACAGCAGGGAAGAAGCTACTCTTGAATAAGTTTGTACACGTACTCAAACGTTTATATCTTTACCACCCTCAACA
>NW_025126396.1:0-1098 GCF_004010195.1 Chiloscyllium plagiosum | reverse complement strand
TTGACAGGGGCACGTGGGCACTGAGTGATTGACTTGGAGACGTGGGCACTGTGTGATGGACAGGAGCACGTGGGCACTGAGTGATTGATAGAATCACATAGGCACTGAGTGATTGTCAGGAGCAAATGGGCACTCCGTGATTGACAGGAGCAGATGGGCACTGAGTGATTGACAGGAACACATGGGCACTGTGTGATTGACAGGGGCACATAGGCACTGTGTGATTGACAGGAACACATGGGCACTCAGTGATTGACAGGGGCACGTGGGCACTGAGTGATTGACATGGAGACGTGGGCACTGTGTGATTGACAGGAGCCCGTGGGCACTGAGTGATTGATAGGATCACATGGGCACTGAATGATTGACAGGGGCACATGGGCACTCAGTGATTGACAGGGGCACGTGGGCATTGTGTGATTGACAGGAGCACATGGGCACTGTGTGATTGACAGGGGCACGTGGGCACTCAGTGAATGACAGGGGCACATGCGCACTGTGTGATTGACAGGGTCACTTGGGCTCCAGTGATTGATAGGATCACATGGGCACTGAATGATTGACAGGGGCACATGGGCACTCAGTGATTGACAGGGGCACGTGGGCATTGTGTGATTGACAGGGGCACATGGGCACTCAGTGAATGACAGGGGCACATGCGCACTGTGTGATTGACAGGGTCACTTGGGCTCTCAGTGATTGAGAGGAGCACATGGGCACTGTGTGATTGACTGGGGCACGTGGGCTCTCAGTGATTGACAGGAGCACATGGCACTCAGTGATTGACAGGGGCACGTGGGCACTGAGTGATTGACAGGAGCACATGGGCACTCAGTGATTGACAGGAGCTCGTGGGCACACAGTAATTGACAGGGGCACATGGGCACTGTGTGATTGACAGTTGCACATGGGCATTCAGTGATTGACAGGGGCATGTGGACACTATGTGATTGACAGGAACACATGGGCACTGTGTGATTGACAGTGGAACGTGGGCTCTCAGTGATTGACATGGGCACTGTGTGATTGACAGCGGCACGTGGGCAATTTATGATTGGCAGGAGAACATGGGCATTCAGTGATTGACAGGAGCACATG
>NW_025126395.1:0-1098 GCF_004010195.1 Chiloscyllium plagiosum | reverse complement strand
ACCCGGGAATGTTACCACTGACCGTGCTGTCGCTGTGTACCCGGGACTGTTACCCCAGAATGCTGTCCCTCTGTATCCGGGACTGTTACCCCTGACCGTGCTGCCCCTATAACCGGGGCCTGTTACCCCTGAATGTTGCCCCTCTGTACCCGGGACTGTTACCCCTGATCGTGCTGCCCCTCTGTACCCTGGATTGTTACCCCTGACCGTGCTGCCCCTCTGTACCGGGGCCTGTTACCCCTGAATGCTGTCCCTCTGTACCCGGGACTGTTACCCCTGATCGTGCTGCCCCTCTCTACCCAGGATTGTTACCCCTCAATGCTGTCCCTCTGTACCCAGGACTGCTACGCCTGACCATGCTGCCCCTTTGTACCTGGGACTGTTACCCCTGACCGTGCTGCCCCTCTGTACCCGGGACGTTTATCCCTGAATGTTGTCCCGCTGTACCCAGGACTGTTCCCCCTGACTATGCTGTCACTCTGTACCCAGGACTGTTACCTCTGACCATGCTGCCCCTCTGTAGCCGGGACTCAAAATCTTAAATGCTGCCCCTCAGAACCGGGACTGTTACCCCTGACTGTGCTGCCCCTCTGTACCCGGGACTGTTACCCCTGACCGTGCTGCCCCGCTGAATCCGGGAATGTTACCACTGACCGTGCTGTCGCTCAGTACCCGGGACTGTTACCCCAGAATGCTGTCCCTCTGTACCCGGGACTGTTACCCCTGACCGTGCTGCCCCTCTGTACCCGGGACGTTTATCCCTGAATGTTGTCCCGCTGTACCCAGGACTGTTACCCCTGACTATGCTGTCACTCTGTACCCAGGACTGTTACCCCTGACCATGCTGTCACTCTGAACTCAACACTGTTATCCTTCGATGCTGCCCCACTATACACGAGACTGTTACCTCTGACCATGCTGCCCCTCTGTAGCCGGGACTCAAAATCTTAAATGCTGCCCCTCTGTACCGGGACTGTTACCCCTGACTGTGCTGCCCCTCTGTACCCGGGACTGTTACCCCTGACCGTGCTGCCCCTCTGTACCCTGGATTGTTACCCCTGAAAGTGCTGCCCCTCTGTACCCGGGACTGTTACCCCT
>NW_025126394.1:0-1098 GCF_004010195.1 Chiloscyllium plagiosum | reverse complement strand
AGACTGAGGAGACAAGTCTAGTCATAAAACACATAGACAATATCATAATTAATAAACAATTCCTACTTTTCATCAAGTGTAGCTGTCTCTAAAACACCTTTTCAATCAAAATCACGTGGTGAGATACGCGCGTTTATTTTCAGAACTTAAAGAAGAAACAGGCTCCAGTGTAATACTTGTGTCACTGGCACAAGTGATAGGAACAGGAATGGAGCATATTGTCCAAATATAACCAACATCCAGACCAATAAAAAAAAGCAAAATATTAGCGAGAGTGGAAATCTGAATTGCAAATGCATAATGATGGAGAAATGCAACAGATGATGCAGGATCTGGGCAGAGAACCAGATTTACATATCGAGTCTTACATGAACCTATCTTGAACAAGTTATGTTGGACTCAAAAAAAGTTAATTCCATTTTTCTCTGCTCCGATACTGCCTGGACAGTGGGGTTTCTCTCCAGCACTTTCAATTGGTGCAATAGCAGGAAACAGAGTAATGGTGGGTGGTTGCTTTTCGAACTGAAAACTTGAGCCTAGCAGTGTTTCACAGAGTTTGGTTCTGAGTTTTCTTTGTTTGTCATTTATGTAAATGATTTGCGTGAGAATATCAAAGGCAAGGTTTGTAAGTTTGTGGATGACACCAAAACTGGTGGCACAGTGGACAGTCAAGAATGTTTTCTAAGAATACAAAAGGATCTTGATGAAATGGGTTAATAGACTGACAGATAGCAGATAGAGTTCAAGCTGGATGAATGTGAAGTGCAGGCAATAGTGCGTGTTTGTTGCTGTCTGTTGCACAAGGAATGGATTGATTTTATTCCCCATTTCCTGCGTTCAAAACATCGATATCCTTCATGATTTTTTGAGAGGCCTGACCCTCTCTATGGTTACCTTCTTGCTGTTCATGTAGTTGCACAATATTTTTGGATTATCCTTAACCTTATCTGCCATTCTATCTCATATCGCCGTTTTGCTTTTCTGATTTCTCTCGAAATAATGCCCCATACTCTTTATACTGACACAGAGATTAAATTGAATAAAGTTGTCTATATCTAAAGTAAAGTTTTCTTTGATTCTTGATTAAAAGATCAATAA
>NW_025126393.1:0-1098 GCF_004010195.1 Chiloscyllium plagiosum | reverse complement strand
GACTTGATGAGGGCGGCCTTGAGGGCGGCCTTGGTGTCGGCGGAGATGGCCCCCTCCCTCTTGGCGTCGCCGCCGGCAGTGCTGGTGCTGCTGGTGGTGCTGGTGCTGCTGGGCACCAGCGCCCCTTCCTCCTCCCCGTTCTGCGGCTGCTCCTCCTCGTTGTCCTCCTCCTCCTCCTCCTCGTTCGGCTGCAGCTGCTCCTCCCGCTGCCTCCCGGCGTCGGGGGGCTCCCGGGACTCGGGGGCGGCCATGTCCACGTCCGGGGGCTGGGGCTGGGCCTGGGGCCGGCTGATGCCCCGGCGGATGCCCTCCCGGCGCCGGTGGAAGTCCTCGATCTCCCAGGCGATGGCCTGCTTCATCTGCTCGCGGCCGGGCAGGCCGGCGGGCCGCTCGAAGGAGAAGTCGAAGGGGGGCCAGCAGGCCGGCTCGTCGCCCGGGTCGTGGTACTTGGCCAGGAAGGGGTGCCGCAGGGCCTGAGAGGCGGACGGGCGCCGCTGGGGGTCGAAGCTCAGCAGCCGGCCCAGCAGCTCCAGCGCCTGGGGGTCCTGGCCCGGGTACAGGGAGGACAGGGGCACCGGGCGGCGAGCGGGCAGGCCCTGCAGGTAGGCGCGGACCCGCTCGGAGCCGACCGAGGCCACCAGCCGCTCGGGCGGCGTGCCCAGCACCGTCAGGATCAGCTGCAGCTGGTGCAGGTAGTTCTTGCCCGGGAAGAGCTGGCGCCGGCCCAGCATCTCGGCCAGGATGCAGCCCGCCGACCACAGGTCGATGGCGCTGCCGTAGCCGTCCAGCGAGAGCATCAGCTCGGGCGCCCGGTACCAGCGGGTGGCCACGTACTCGGTGAGGAACGCCTCGGACTGCCCGGGCCCGGTGCCCAGGCCCCGCGCCATCCCGAAGTCGCCGATCTTCAGCTCGCAGTTCTCGTTCACCAGCAGGTTGCTGGGCTTCAGGTCGCGGTGCACCACGTTGGCCGAGTGCACGTACTTGAGGCCCCGCAGCAGCTGGTACACGAAGTAGCGGGCGTGCTCCAGGCTCAGCGGCTGCGACGAGTGGATGATCTGGTGCAGGTCGCTCTCCATCAGGTCCAGCACCACGTACCTG
>NW_025126392.1:0-1098 GCF_004010195.1 Chiloscyllium plagiosum | reverse complement strand
GGAAAATGACATACACAGGCGTGTGAAAAGCCCATTTTCCGGGGCAATTATGCAATGGTTAGAGATTACATTGATTCAGGAGATATAGATGGAAAATGTGTTTGGGTAGAGATGAGGAACATTGAGGAAAGAGGAAACCAGCCGGTGTAGCTTACAAGAACATTAACAGTAACCACAGTGTAAAAAAAAAACGTACAGGAAAAATACCGCCTGTGAATGCTAAAAGAAGGCAAGAATTATGGGAGACATTCATTTCCCTTCTTCCACTCCTGTTTGAATTGTAAAGAAATTTTGAAGAAAAACAATCGAAAAGTCAGAAATGCAACATCGAACAACGTGCGTCATACCTTGGCCATTGATTACCGTAGATTAGAATACTTACAATATGGAAACAGGACCTTCGGCCCAGCAACTCCACACCGACACGCCCCAGCCCAAATGCATTCCTCTCCATTCAGCACGGCCATGTCACCTAACCGGTACATTTTTGGACTGTGGGACAAAACCAGAGCAAGTGCACGCAGCCACGGGGAGAATGTGCAAACTCCACACATTCAGTTGCATGAGGCGGGAATTGACCCTGACTCTGTGGCATTGTGAAACAGCAGCACTCACGTTGATGTCAGGGTTAGATGGGACTTATTTGCCGTCTTTTATTAGGAAAAATCTCTTTCATTGTGAGCATCTGGAAAGACCAGCTCCTCCGCCAGAAAAAGAAATGAATATGTCACTAGCCTTGGATTGTTTCATGTCCAAGAACACTCAGATCAATACCTCTCTTGATCAGCTCTGCTGATCATGTTTGCAAAGAGATCTAGCAAATTGCCAAAGTGGGATTGTCCTTTCAATCAATAATTTTGACTCAGTTTGGCTGCAAATATCTTTTCCTAACTTTGTGTTTTTCTTCCTTTACATTGGTGTCTCCCACCTTACAATTGACAGCAGAGGTGGGAGAGGAGAATGGAAGCATTTAGCTCATCAAGTCAACGGTAGCTTTCAATGAGATCACGGCTGATTTGGTCAATGCTCAACCCACCCCAGCTGTCTGTAGTCATGGCAGAGTGCTTCAGGCGATGGATTAGAAATCCATTGGGGTTT
>NW_025126391.1:0-1098 GCF_004010195.1 Chiloscyllium plagiosum | reverse complement strand
ATCCAGCAGATTCCTATCTTTACATACGGAATGAAAGCATTCAGCCGCATCCCTGTACGTATTCGTCCTCCACTGTTTCACCGTCACGTTACTGCTTCTAATGAATCATGTTGTTCTTCCTGCCAAACGAAGGCATTGTTCGCATCAGAAGCTTGTCATCCTCATGTTTCTCGAAGGAAAATACGGATGTGGACTTCTAACCTGAAACAGAAGCGGCCCGGTCTGCGTTAAAATAACTTCCTGCTGTTACTTCAAAGATAATTCCTAACAACGTAGAGAATGCACCTTCCAATGCCTGCTGCAAGAGTTGCAAGCAAATTCCGGGTTTACGTAACAAGTGCTTGAATCACTAAGCGATGGAAGCACTAACCCAGGCGCCGTTTTGCGACTGACAAAAGACGATGACCTCTAGCAGAAAAAGTTCGGTCATCTCAATTTTGTGATACAAGCTTCGTTTTGAGTGACAAAATAAGACTTGAAACCCACTTCTTTGATCACTTGTTGGATATAACAGTTTGTCAGCTTCCCAACGTCTCATAATGAGACAGGGATCAACATTTGTTTAAACTCCATCAGAGTAAAAGCTTTGAATTATTTTTTATATAAAAGACACGTTGTAGTATTGATATTAGTAAATTGCCTTGATTTTAGCATGTATAACAGTTTTTTTTTCTTAATTACGTGGTGAGTAATTCCTTTCCTATAGCCTGGTGCGATTTACGTCGCTTCAAGATTTCATAATTTCTTACCTTGGCCGATGTCGTTTAGGCACCAAACGTGAAACAGTTCAAATCGAACATACTCCGGAGTTTGGAATTCGAGGGAATTCAGATATCCGAGGGAGCACATTAAAACATAATCTTGGGTGCTGTGTCCGCTGGCTGGGTTGGTATACTATTGACAAGCTCTATTTACTCTTGAGTGGCCTGGAAGACATGACAGTGATAGATTGAGGGAAGACAGTCAAGAGATTTGTAGACAATGATGAAAACTTTGAAATTTAGCTGCCCGGTGAACGGTGAGTAACCCTTGTTGAGAGTATTCCCACATGCAGGAGAGGTTTTCGAAGACCTCAGGATTACATCATTGGGTGAATAA
>NW_025126390.1:0-1098 GCF_004010195.1 Chiloscyllium plagiosum | reverse complement strand
CGCTTATTGTTCCAGGTACACCATTTAAGCACAACATTATCCATCACACACTGTAGCAACATTTGAGCTCGAGAGAGGAAGAACTCGAATTACACATCACTGATCATGAATGAAAAAAGACTCATAGAGCTTAGAAACAACACAAACGAAGACGACTGCATCTATCAAGCGCTCAAAACTTTCCAAAACTAAACACATAAAAAAATCAAAAAACGAAACAAAATCCAAAGTGCCAATGACATTTCATAGGAATTTATCCCACGCCCGCCCAGTGGGGACGGTTACTTATCCCAAAACTTTATCTTCTGCCCGCTACCAAAATGACATCCAGGGCAATTAACAACAAAAATCGGGTTCAACTGCCCTTTGGTCGGTATTTAGTCATCACAAGTACGTTTGTAACCCGCTTCCGCTTGAGCCGCACCCCAGACACAAGCCAGGAAAGAGAAAATGTGTAGTGATACTAATGAGGAAGTTAAAAGTGAGTACTCTACCCGACCACGACTATAATTTAGCACTGGTTAATACCAGAAAAGTCCAAGAAAATTTCTTTAAGAGAGAAACATGATTATCTAAACATCCATCTTACTTTAAAATGTCCATAAAGTTTTCGCTTTCTCTGGAGAGTCAGAAGAGTGGATGGATCCATTGAAAGCAATACGGAGCACCACTAGGTACCGTAACAAATATTGAATCCAGAGTTCCCTTCCTCTTCTCTTCATTTCATCAAAAGATTTTCTTTCCTGAATCACCGCCGCTGAAAATGCTTGAAAGAACATAATACTGGAGCCCTCGTGAATTAACGCCATCGGATCTTTCCCCTGGGTTCTGGGAGATTCCATCAGTTTTTGTTTGTCCCCATAACTATATAACCGCACAAGGACAGGGTGAAGGCGTTGGCCTAAGGCTGACCTCCGCACCATAACCAGTCTTCACCCGTCCCTTTACAGTTTTGAAGTAAAGGAATCACAGCAGCCAGTTCTCAATAAACCCACCCGCTGACCACCTTCTGTCCGGTCCAGCAAACCGACAATGTGAACATTATTCATCCTACACCTGTTCTCCAGGTCGTCGTCATGTTCAGTTAAGGTATGGACC
>NW_025126389.1:0-1098 GCF_004010195.1 Chiloscyllium plagiosum | reverse complement strand
TGTGCGACTGAGAGACGGGATCAGTGTGCGACTAAGACACGGGATCTGAGTGTGACTGAGACACGGGATCTGAGTGTGACTGAGACACAGGATCAGTGTGTGACTGAGACACAGGGTCAGAGTGTGACTGAGACACGGGATGAGAGTGTGACTGAGAAAGGGGGTCAGTGTGTGACTGAGACACGGGATCAGTGTGTGACTGAGACACGGGATCAGTGTGTGACTGAGACACGGGATCAGAGTGTGACTGAGACACGGGGTCAGTGTGTGACTGAGACATGGGATCAGTGTGTGACTGAGGCACCGGATCAGTGTGTGACTGAGACACAGGATCAGTGTGTGACTGAGACACAGGATCAGTGTGTTACTGAGACACGTAATCAGAGCGCGACTGAGACACAGGATCAGAGTGTGACTGAGACACGGGATCAGTGTGTGACTGAGACATGGGATCAGTGTGTGACTGAGACACAGGGTCAGAGTGTGACTGAGACACGGGGTCAGAGTGTGACTGAGACACGGGGTCAGTGTGTGACTGAGACACGGGGTCAGTGTGTGACTGAGACATGGGATCAGTGTGAGACTGAGACACAGGATCAGTGTGTGACTGAGACACAGGGTCAGAGTGTGACTGAGACACGGGGTCAGAGTGTGACTGAGACACGAGGTCAGTGTGTGACTGAGACATGGGATCAGTGTGTGACTGAGGCACGGGATCAATGTGTGACTGAAACACGGGATCAGTGTGTGACTGAGACACCGGTTCAGTGTGTGACTGAGACACGGGATCTGTGTGTGACTGAGTCACGGGATCAGTGTGTGACTGAGACACGGGATCAGTGAGTGACTGCGACACAGGGTCAGAGTGTGATTGAGACACGGGATCAGTGTGTGTCTGAGTCACGGGATCAGTGTGTGACTGAGACACGGGATCAGTGAGTGACTGCGACACAGGGTCAGAGTGTAACTGAAACACGGGATCAGTGTGTGACTGAGACACGGGGTCAGTGTGTGACTGAGACACGGGGTCAGTGTGTGACTGAGACAGGGGATCAGTGTGTGACTGAGTGTGGTGTAAAATTATGTCCCAATACATGT
>NW_025126388.1:0-1098 GCF_004010195.1 Chiloscyllium plagiosum | reverse complement strand
GAAGGATGTTGTGAAACTTGAAAGAGTTCAGAAGAGGTTTACAGGGGTCTTGCCAGTTTTGGAGCATTTGAGGTGTTAGGAAGATGCTGAATCGGCTCGGGCTGCTTTCCCCTGGAGCGTCAGAGGCTGAGGGGTGACCTTATTGAGGTTTTCAACATGACGAGGGGCATTGATAGGATATATAGACAAGGTATTTTCTTTCAGATTTGGGGTGGTGGTGTTGTGGGTTCAGAACTAGATGGCGTAGGTTTTGGGTGAAAGGGGAACGTTATTAATGGAACCTAAGGGATAACGTTTTCGCACAGAGGGTGGTACATATATGGAATGAGCTGCCAGAGGAATTTGTGGAGGCTGGTACAATTGCAACATTTAAAATACATCTGGATGGGTATATGAGAAGGAAATGGATGAAGTAAGAAGAAGGATGTGGTCCCAATGCTGGCAAATGGGACTAGATTAAGTTAAGATATCTGGTTGGTGAGGGCAAGTTGGAAAGTATGGTCTGTTTCCTTGCTGCACATCTTTATGACTCGATGACTCCAACAGCTTTTCAATTGGAAGGAGACAAGAATTTCACGCAGTATTCCAAAAGTGGCCTAACCAATGTTCTGCACAATCTTAGCATGGTCTCCCAATTGTTCTGCCTCTGGGACTGGGAGTCACGGTGTGTTAGATACACTATCCTTTTTTATGCTCTGGGACTGGGGATCATGGTGCAGGAATGAATAGTGAATTAGAAACAGAGACAGATGGCGTATACAGATCAATTTACTCCGTGAGGGCCCATTGAAATGTCACTGATGTATTTCGCAATGAATGACCAATCATGGCGAAAAGGTGGGAAACAATTTGTGAAAGTTTGCCATTGACGAGAGATCATGGTATGAAACGTATGACGCTGTTGTTGCTCGAGATATAGAGACTGTGATATAGAGATGGGGAGACGGATGGACAGAAGGTGTGAGAGACAGGAAAAGATCGAGAGGCACTGAGTTTGAGGCCGTGAGATGGCAGTGATAAATGATGAGACAGAAAGACAGCTATTGGGAGAGAACTACAGAAGGCCAATGAGACAAAGGAAGAGGGACTGTCACAGAG
>NW_025126387.1:0-1098 GCF_004010195.1 Chiloscyllium plagiosum | reverse complement strand
CTATAACGCGGTTGTTGCAGTCCCACACTATAACGCGCTAGTTGCATTCCCACGCAATAACACTGTATGTGCATTCCTGCGCTATAACGCGGTTGTTGCAGTCCCACACTATAACGCGCTAGTTGCATTCCCACGTTATAACACGGTAGTTGCAGTCCTGCGCTATAACGCAGTAGTTGCATTCCCGTGCTATAACGCGATAGTTGCAGTCCCACGCTATAACACGGTAGTACCAGTCCCACGCTATAACGCGGTCGCTGCAGTCCCGCGATGTAACGCAGTTGTTGCATTCCCACGCAATAACACGGTAGTTGCAGTCCCGCACTATAACGCGGTCGTTGCAGTCCCACGCTATAATGCAGTAGTTGCATTCCCACGCTATAACGCAGTAGTTGCAGTCCAGTGCTATAACGCGGTAGTTGCACTCCCGCACTATAACGCGGTAGTTACATTTCCGTGCTATAACGCAGAAGTTGCATTCCCGCGCTGTAACGCGGTAGTTGCAGTCCCACACTATAACACGGTAGTTGCAGTCCCACGCTATAACACGGTGGTTGCATTCCCGCGCTGTAACGCGGTAGTTGCAGTCCCACGCTATAACATGGTGGTTGCATTCCCGCGCTATAACGCGGTAGTTGCAGTCCCACGCTATAACACGGTGGTTGCATTCCCGCGCTGTAACGCGGTAGTTGCAGTCCCACGCTATAACACGGTTGCATTCCCGCGCTATAACGCGGTAGTTGCAGTCCCACGCTATAACACAGTAGTTGCATTCCCGCGCTGTAACGCGGTAGTTGCAGTCCCGCGCTATAACGCGGTAGTTGCAGTCCCACGCTGTAACACGGTAGTTGCATTCCCGCGCTATAACCGGGGGGTTGCATTCCTGCGCTATAACACGGTAGTTGCATTTCTGCGTTATAACACGGGGGTTGCATTTCCGCGCTATAACGCGGGAGTTGCAGTCCCGCTCTATAACGCGGTAGTTGCAGTCCCGCGCTATAACGCGGTAGTTGCAGTCCCGCGATCTAAAGCGGTAGTTGCAGTCCCACGCTATAACTCGGTAGGTGCATTCAATAGACAATAGGTGCAGGAGTAGGC
>NW_025126386.1:0-1098 GCF_004010195.1 Chiloscyllium plagiosum | reverse complement strand
CCTAATGTGGAAATATGTTGCCGTTCCTTCACTGATACTGGTAGAAACCCTGGAATTCCCTCCTTCATAACATTGTGGGTCAACACACAGCAGGTGGACTGCAGCGGTTCAAGAAGGCAGCTCAGCACCACTTTCTCAAGGAGGCAACGAGTGAGAGACAAGAAATGGTGGGCCCATCCAGCGATGCCCGCAGCCAAAAAAAAATTAAAAATAGTTCCAAATTGAGCATCTCGATGGAGCAGGTTATCTGATTTGAACACGAACAGGAAAACAGTGTTTCTTATACAGAACATTATAGACGTTTCTGTTATTAGATGGGTGTTCAGTGTTCGATGACATATTGTTGCCATGTGCTGTGAAAAATTGCATTTGTTTGGTCAAATTCAACAACACTGGCATAACAGGATCGATCCTTCCAAAATACCAGACTGAAAATGACTGTCATCGGAGAGACAATGTACTCCCGCCAGATGAGACTCACAGATAGCTGTGTATATTCAATGTTTAATGGACTACTGGCCAACACTGAATCCTCCCATCGACATCTCACAGGGGTTACCATTGAACAGAACGTGAAGTCAAATCAACATACAAATACAAGGGTTACAAGAGCTGCTCAGAGACTTACAATTCTGCACTGAATAATCGAACACATGACCATAAGAGCATGAGATATTGATATAGATTGAGGCAATTCAGCCCATTCGTTCCCTGTGAAACTGTACCATTTTGTCATAGTCTCTATAACTACTAGACATATCTTCTACACACTGACTGTCTCAGTCTTTGCAGTAATCAATCAGTTTCTATCAGATGCCTCGCCTCCCATTCTTCTAAATTCCATCGAGTACACACACTGCCGCTCATGACAAGCCACCATCCCCAGGATGGATCACCTCCAACACCAGCTGATCTTTCCCCAGAGATAGCGGCAAAAATAGCTGCCAATATTCCAAATGCCGACTGACCATTGCCCATTACATTCTCATCGGTATGCCTCCTCTCTTGTATTCTAGGTTCCATGAAATGAATGCTAACATTGCAATTGCTTTCTTAACTGCCTAGTGAACCTGCACAATAACCATAACAGAGGGTGAG
>NW_025126385.1:0-1098 GCF_004010195.1 Chiloscyllium plagiosum | reverse complement strand
ATGTTCTATGTTCTATAACATTTAAAATGACATGAGGTGAGATCATTATCAGGGATAGGTCTGCAACCGGAGTGGATATGAACGGGAAAGTGAATAGGGACGAGTGAGATCTTTATGGCCTCCTGGAGATTTCCTTATTGCCGTATGGAGGATGACATTTTCTCAGTTTTTCTTTTAACCATCATCGTTCTGAGATTGCCTGCCACAGGATAGAGTCTGTGCAGAGCATGAATTGATTTGGGCTCAGGTTGCGCAGTGTCTGCTAAACTGCAAGGATACTTCGGCCTTAAAATTTGTTCCATACACGGTTACCCTGCCCAAATCTCATTACCAGCTTTACCAAATTATTCCAGAACCCATTACATTGTAATACTATCTACCTTATTAAACAACAATGTGTATGTTTAATAAGCTACCCACATAATGTTTCCTCTGGGAAATCATGTCGAAATGTGTGTTTGTGTCTGTGTGTTTGTGTGTGTGTGTGTATGTGTGTGTCTGTGTCTGTGTGTTTGCGTGTGTGTGTCTCTGTGTGTGTATATTCACCCGAACCACACGATTTATTTAATCAAACATTTTGTATCCAATCTCGCCCTGAAGATGTGACTGCTTCTTCCAAGCCTGACTGCCGTGATTGTAATAACGGCAGCCAGCGATGCCTCATGGAATAAATCGCTGAAAGGAGACAGACGGTGGTAGTTGATGGAAAATATTCATTCTAGAGTTCAGTTACTAATGAAGCACTGCAAGGTTCAGTTTTGGATCCACTTTTGTTCATCGATTTTTAGATAAATGAACTGAATGAGAGCACAGAAGGACGGTGGATTAATATGCGGATGACATTTAGTTCGTTTGAGTTGTGGACAGTTACTAAGGATGTATGGATTGCAGAGATAAGTAGATAAGCTACAGAGCTATGAGGAAAGGTGGCGAATGCAGGTTAACGCGGAAATGTGTGAGGTGATTCAGTTTGGAAGGAATCCAATGTAATGGCCGAATGGTCAGATTCGTGCTTATGAAGATGAGCACAAAGATCTCGATATCGAGGTACATCGATGTTTCAATGTTGCCTCCCAGGTTGATAGGGTTATTGAGATG
>NW_025126384.1:0-1098 GCF_004010195.1 Chiloscyllium plagiosum | reverse complement strand
GCATCTGCAGACCTCACTTTCTCCACAAAATATTTCAATCGATGCTGCATTGAGACAGTTTACTCCAAGTGTGAAAATATGTCTCAGAGCTGTCGTTCTACCATCTAAGCAAGGAGGTGTCCTCTTTAAACAAGAGCATTTCACTCACTTGATTGAAAAGTGAATCTTCTCACACACTGAATGTGTGTGTTGCTGCTGAGGTCAGCATTTATTCCCTATTCCCTATTGCCCAGGATCCGGAGTCACGTGAAGGAACAAGGGAGGAGAACACACCGCCTTTCCTGAGGGAAGGGGACTCAGTGAATAAGATGGGCTTCACTTCAATGAAGATATCACTGACCACACTCTTAATATTACTGTCCATCAGAAACATCACTGACCACAGTATTAATTTCACTCCCTATTCAGAGACCTCACCTAACTCTCTTTTCTTGTCAGTTTCCATCCAAATACATAACTGAACACCAGAGGCCCACATCATCCCATTCTGGGAAGAGACCTGGTTCCCTAGGGATTGTATGTGGTCTTGGCCCTTCCTACTCGGGCCTGATGAACATTGCTGAGTGTTGTAGGCAGACAGGACCCGTTCAAATGCTTGGAGCTGCCTACACCTTCCTTCCAGCTTGTCACGGTATACTGAGGCTGCTTCCCGGTCTCCAGTGTCCCTCCTCTCACTGGGATGGGCTCTTTCCAATTGGAACAGGAGCTGTCCGTGTGGGGGAGGTTTTCCTGCAACGTTCTGTCCTGTTTCTTGTATAAGAGCTCTCGCCCTGTCACAGTCTGCAGTTTTCTATGGAGTGACCGGATGTCAGCTGCCTTCTGCGATCGGGGTCCTCCAGGCTATAGACAGCAGCAGCAGGGTACGATGTTCTTCAGGAAAAATTGATAAAGAGGCCTTAATTTAAATGGGGAGATGTAGTAGGAGTTTTGGAGTGATTGTGTGTAACATTTACAGTCCCCTGTGACTGTGTATGTGTGTGTGAGACAGTCACAGAGTTTCAGCGGGATATTGCTGTTGGTGTGCGCAGGAACTCACACTGTCCTGGGTGGAAACATCTTTAACACAATTTTTGTCAAGCATCTCCTTCCTAGCATTGA
>NW_025126383.1:0-1098 GCF_004010195.1 Chiloscyllium plagiosum | reverse complement strand
AATTGTCTCTAATTACTGCTCTCAAATGTCTTCCCTTTTCTCCAAGGCTGTGCCTTTAGGTTCTAGTCTCTACTAAAAATGGATACACCTTCCCAGCATCCACTCTGTCCAGGCTATTCACGATTCTATAAGTATCAATTAGACTTCCTCTTATCCTTCTAAACTTCGTGTGTATAGACCCAGAGTCCTCAAACGTTCCTCATGTGTCAAGATTTTCATTCCTGGGACCATAATCGTGAATCACCTCTGAACATACCCCAGGACTAGAGCATCCTTCCTGAAATTTGAGGACCAAACGTGCGCACAGTAATCCAGATGAGGTCTGACTAGACCCTTATAGAGCCTCAGAAGTGCATCCCTGCTTTTATATTCAAGTATTCCAACAATAAATGTCATCATTGCAATTATCTTCCTAACTACAGATTCAACCTGCAAGTTCATCTTGAGAGAGTCCTGGGCTAAGACTCTCAAGTATCTTTGCACTCCAGACATGTGAACTTTCGCCCCATTTTGACAATAGTCCACATCTTTATTCTTCCTGCCAAAGTGCATAGCCTCACACTTTCCCACAGTTTGCTCCATCTGCCATGTAATTTCCGACTCGCCCTACATGTCCATATCCTTCTGCAGCATCCCTGCCTTCTCATGCCACCTGTCCTTCTGTCTTTGCATTGTCTGCAAATTGACACACATTGCCCTCAGGTATTTTATCTAGATCGCTAATGGAGAAAATGAAAAGTTGTGGTCCCAACACAGCCTTGAGGAACGCCACTTGTCACCAGCTGCCATATTGAGAAGGATTCTTTTGTTCTTAATCACTGCATTCGGTCCTGTGAGCGCACCTTGCCACTGACATCATGGGCCCTTATCTTATTCAGTCGTCTCCTGTGCGGCAAATATCAAAGGCCTTCATATAGTCCAGAGACATAACACCCATTGGCTCTCCTTAGTCTACCTTCCTAGTTACTTCTTCAAAGAGGAAATCTTCCAGATTTGTCAAGCATGTCTTCCCCTTGATGAAACCATGCTGACTTTGCGTTATTTTGACAGATACTTCCAAGTGCTCAGAAATTTCTTTCAACGCAATGGATTCCAGGA
>NW_025126382.1:0-1098 GCF_004010195.1 Chiloscyllium plagiosum | reverse complement strand
TTGCTGGACATTTTTTCAGACTGCAGATACTGCTCTGAGGTGGGTGGTGAGTTCAAACCATGTTCGGTGTGTCTGGTGGTGTGATGCCTCTGGGAAGAGAATGGTCCCCCTCTGTACTAGCCCATCCTCCAGGACCTCCGTGTCTCTGTCGACAAACCGTGATGTAATTTCCCCTTATCTGATATGCTCGGGGTAAACTGTGCAGGACATCTCCAACTGAGAAAGCTCAACTGTGTGCCCATTTGGCCTTTTAATGATGGTCCCAGTGTCAGGGGTCATGGAATATCCAGGGTCATCCGGGAAATTTTGAGTACCTCCAGTCATGATGGGTGGGAGAATCGGTCTGGCATTGTATGAGATGGACACCATACAGTGGGGTGGGTAGTTAATGAGATGCATTTGGTAAGATAGCATCAGGAATCTAGCTCAGCCTCGTGCATACAACCCCTCTGTCACACTCAAATAAAATGTCACTGAGACAGATTTTTGTTAGATTCAGCCCAGTGAGGTGAAGACTCTGCTGTCCTCACTCCCAGTTACAAAGCTGCAGAACACGGGCGGCACGGTGGCACAGTGGTTAGCACTGCTGCCTCACAGCGCCAGAGACCCGGGTTCAATTCCCGCCTCAGGCGACTGACTGTGTGGTGTTTGCACGTTCTCCCCGTGTCTGCGTGGGTTTCCTCCGGGTGCTCCGGTTTCCTCCCACAGTCCAAAGATGTGCAGGGTCAGGTGAATTGGCGAAGCTAAATTGCCCGTAGTGTTCGTTAAGGGGTAAATGTAGGGGTATGGGTGGGTTTCGCTTCGGTGGGTCGGTGTGGACTTGTTGGGCCGCAGGGTCTGTTTCCACACTGTAATCTAATCTAATCTAAATGCTCATCCAAAAGTCTCCATCGCCTGAACGTACAGCAATATCCCTTTCATTCATAATTCTTCTTAATACTGACCCGTGTTGCATGATACTATCGAAATGTCTTGATTTCAGCATTCTGAACCTGTGAACATATCCTTCAATGACATTTTTTCTCAGTCTCCCCCTCTCTGCCTCCACTCCATAACACACTCATATATAGTCATACTGCACGAGACTGCCAGAATGAC
>NW_025126381.1:0-1098 GCF_004010195.1 Chiloscyllium plagiosum | reverse complement strand
ATCTTTCCGATAGGCAGGAGACCAGAAGTGCACGCAATATTCCAACAGTGGCCTAAATAATGTCCTGTAGAGCCGCAACATGGCCGCCCAACTCCTGTACTCAATACTCTGAACAATAAAGGAAAGCATACCAAACGCCTTCTTCATTATCCTATCTTCCTGCGACTCCACTTTAAAGGAGCTATGAACCTGCACTCCAAGGTCTCTTTGTTCAGCAACATTCCCTAGGACCTTACCATTAAGTGTATAAGTCCTGCTAAGATTTGCTTTCCCAAAATGCAGCACCTTGCATTTATCAGAATTAAACTCCATCTGCCACTTCTCAGCCCATTGGCCCATCTGGTCAAGATCCTGTTGCAATCTGAGGTAACCCTTTTCGCCGTCCATTACACCTCCAATTTTGGTGTCATCAAAACTACTAACTGTACCTGTTATGTTCACATCCAAATCATTTATGTCAATGACAAAAAGTAGAGGACCCAGCACTGATCCTTGTGGCAATTAACTGGTCACAAGCCTTCAGTCTGAAAAACAACCCTCCACTACCACCTTTGAGCCAGTTATGTATTCAAATGGCTAGTTCCCCCATGTATTACATGAGATCTAACCTTGCTAATCAGTCTCCCATGGGGAACCTTGTCGGACGCTTTACTGAAGTCCATATACATCACATCTACTGCTCTGCCCTCATCAATCTTCTATAGTATTCTTCAAAAAACTCAATAAAGTTTGTGAGACATGATTTCCCACGCACAAAGCCATCTTGAATATCCCTAATCAGTCCTTACCTTTCCAAATGCATGTACATCCTGTCCCTTAGGATTCCCTCCAATAACTTGCCCACCAATGAGGTCAGGCTCACCGGTCTATAGTTCCCTGGCCTGTCATTACCATCCTTCTTAAACAGTGGCACCACGTTTGCCAACCTCCAGTCTTCCAACACCTCACCTGTGGCTATCGATGATACAAATATCTCAGCAAGAGGCCCAGTAATCACTTCTCTACCTTCCTACAGAGTTATCAGGTACACTTGATCAGGTTCTGGGGATTTATCCACCTTTAACCGTTTCAAGACATCCTGCACTTCCTCATCTGTAA
>NW_025126380.1:0-1098 GCF_004010195.1 Chiloscyllium plagiosum | reverse complement strand
ATTCGGCGGTTGCAGGGGAAAGTGCCTTGGCACCACGGGAGTTGGGTGTGGGGTGTTGCGAGTGAAGGAAGAGTGGAACCGAGGTGGAACCCCTGGCACAACGGGTGCGTGTTGGGACCATAACCCAGCTGGGAACGCATTCTCTCCTATTCACTCAATGTCGTCTTTAGCAGCTTTCCGGCATAACAGCGCTCTGTTCTGCACCTCGCCTTCTCATCTGCTTCTGAAAAAAGCTTGGACATAAATATTTCCCAGTGATATACTGGCCCAATGTTGAATTATCTGCCAGTGGAGAGAGCCCGGTTCCTGGGGACGGGACAAACAGCAGCAGGGAGACTGAATGAGAAGCAGTTGTTCAGGAAACTCTTTGCCGCTTGCAATTCTCAGAGCAATCTCAAATGTATTTCATACTGAGCAAGTCTCAGGTCGCGCAAGCGGTGTGGGGGGTTAGTAGCATTCCGGCCCTCTGGCTCGTTGGTCTAGGCGTATGTTTCTCGCTTAGGGTCCTTTATTATGCCGAATTGCGAGACGTCCCGGGTTCAAATCGCGGGCGAGTCCGCGTTTTTTAACTTGACTTGTGCAAAACTGCCTGATTAATTTTCTCAAAAAACGACTTCGTGAAACGAGGTTGGGCTGTCTGGAGTAGGAATGAGGCGGAAAACAGGGAAGTGAAATGGTTGGAGATAGTGTTCAACAGGTTGACGTGAGTGGTGCAGTGTTTGAGGAATGTCAGCAATCAAGGTAGATTGGAAAATTGGGACAGCTCTCCTCGGAGAACCGAACTTTTCCAAGTCATGAGGGACCCAGAAACAGGAAATAATGTTGTGAAAATGCTCCCACACCTGAAAGGAACCTCAACGATTCGGCAAGTGGAAAATGAGGTGTTGTTCTTTCAGCTGGAGCTAGAACACTGCTCCAAGCCTGAAACAGAGATGTTGGCCAGGGAACAGGGTGATGTATTAAGTGTCAGGCAACCGCAAGGTCAGGGCCTTTTTAGTGAAACTGACACCTCTTACCCAAGTGATTCAGAGAGAGGGAGACAGCAGAAGAGCAGGTGATTGGAGGCAGCGCTGAACAGGTTGTCGTGAATTGTGCCGT
>NW_025126379.1:0-1098 GCF_004010195.1 Chiloscyllium plagiosum | reverse complement strand
GTACAAATCTGTCTACACTGGAATAATTCTGAATGTGATCCGACCAGGACAGTCTGAGTCCATGTTTGAATCTGATTCAACCGGGATCATTCTGAGTGTGAGTCTGACCAGGCGATTGGCATTTGAAATGGGAACATTAGGAAACTAGAATCATTCTAAGTGTGAAACACCTGGTCACAGGCAGACGGGTCTATCCGCTCAAGGATAGATTACCTGTTTGTGTCCCGAACGCTCTCGGTCAGATCCACCGACGTCAAGCCGGTGTTCTTCTCTGACCACTGCCTCCTGCTGGCCGACTGTCACCTACAGGACGAGCAGTGGGCTTGTAAGGGAACGTGGAAGCTGAACACAAAGCTGTTGACCCCGGGAAACATTGAGGAGCTCAAGAGGGACTGCACGGGTTGGAGAACCGTGAAGCCCCTCTTTGAGTCCCCAGCGGACTGGTGGGAAACAGTAAAAGGGAACATCAAGAGGTTCTTCATCCTCAAAAGTGTTCAGGAGGCGAGAGAGAGGCGGGGAAAACTGTTCCAGCTCCAGGAAAGTATGCAGAACCTGCTCCTGCTGCAGACGATGGGGGTGGATGTCACGGAGGACCTCAAGGAGGTGAAGGGCCAGCAAGCCTCGCTCTTTGCTTCGGAGGCCTCCAAGATAATCTTCCGGTCCAGGGTCCGCTCGGTGGAGCAGGACGAGACGTGCTCACGTTTCTTCTTCCCGAAGGTGCACAAAGAGAGCTCTGTGCTCTGCAGCCTGAAGGAAGAAGATGGCTCGCTAGCGTCATCTCAGGCTGACGTCATGAGGATCAGTAAATCCTTCTATGCCAGTCTGTATGACGCGAAGCCGACCGACAACGCGGCCTCCCAGTCGTTTCAGTCCTCTATCACGGCGGTCTTAGACAACAGAACACGGGAGAGGCTGGACCAGCCGCTATCTCTGGATGAGCTGACCAGGGCCCTCGAGTCCTTCGAAAAGAATAAAAATCCCGGAAGCGATGGCTTACCGGTCGAGCTCTATTCCGCTCTGTGGGACTTGATTGGCCAGGACCTGCTGGAGGTGGATGTCAGTCAGCTTCGGGCAGGTACCATGAGTGAATCCATGAGG
>NW_025126378.1:0-1098 GCF_004010195.1 Chiloscyllium plagiosum | reverse complement strand
TGGTTCAAGTACCAAGGTAAACAGTCGGGGCAAGAGGGAACATCCCTGTCGGCTGCCCCTCCCCACACCAAAATTACTCAATTTAACCCCATTCACGATAACTGCCGCCTTGGGGTCTTTATATAACACTGCCACCCACCTGGCGAAGGCCCCTCCCACACCAAAACAATCTAGAACAGCAAAGAGATACGACCATTCCACCCGATCAAAAGCCTTTTCTGCCTCCAGGAAGACCACCAAACCCGGAATCATTCAGTGCAACTATGTTAGCAGAATGTTCAATACCTGCCTGATGTTGGAGGAGCTGCGGCCCTTGATAAAACCCGTTTGCTCCTTTTTTATAATAACAGGTAGCACCTTCTTCAGTCTCACAGCTAACACCTTTGATAGAATTTTAAAATCCACATTCAACAACGAGATGGGTCTATACAATACACAATCCTCAGGGTCTTTCCCTTTCTTTAAAATAAGAGCGATATTAGCCTCTGTAAGAGAGGGCAGAAGACAGTCCTGGCGATACGAATGACTATACAGCTCTGGCAGTGGTTCAGCTGACATGTGTATGAGCTCCTTGTAAAAACCACATGGGAATCCGTCTGGACCAGGTGCCTTATCACGTTGGACCTGCCTTACCGCCTCTTGCACCTCGTGTACTATCAGAGGTACATTTAAAAGGGAGGCCTGATCTGCATTTATACCAGGGAGGTCCAAGTTTTCAAAAGAAGATTCCATTCTCACTTCTCCATCCCCACAGCCCTCTGACCGGTATAACTCTGCATAGGACTCCCAAAATCTGGCATCGATCTTCCTCAGTTCACGAGTGACATTGCCAGTTCTCTCCCTGATAAACACAATGGACTGTGGAGCACTTTACTTCCTAGCCAGGTAAGCCAGGGATCTACCTGGCTTATCCCCATATTCAAACAGCCTTTGCTTTGCAAAAGAGACCCTTCTCTTTGCCACTTGTGTGAGCGCAGAGTCCAGAGCGGCCCGGAGAGCCATGACCCGTTGCAATTTCACCCCGGATGGTCTGGGATAATGTACCGATTTGGCTGCCTTCAGCCAGGCCTCAAGTATTACCTGCTGCTCTCCTCTCTG
>NW_025126377.1:0-1098 GCF_004010195.1 Chiloscyllium plagiosum | reverse complement strand
GCAGTAAGTGTGAGCAGGTCAGTGTGATAGTGACACAGTAAGTGTGATGGGGTCAGGGTGATAGTGATGCATTAAGTGTGAGGGTTCAGAATGATAGTGATGCAGTACGTGTGATGGGGTCAGGGTAATCGTGATGCAGTAAGTGTGATGGGATCAGTGTGATAGTGACGCAGTAAGTGTGAGGGGATCGGGGTGATAGTGACTCAGTAAGTGTGAGAGGATCATGGTGATAATGACGCAGTAAGTGTGAGGGGGTCATGGTGATAGTGACGCAGAAAGTGTGATGGGGTCAGTGTGATATTGACACAGTAAGTGTGAGGGGTTCATGGGAATAGTGACGCAGTAAATGTGAGGGGATCAGAGTGATAGTGACGCAATAAGTGTGATGGGGTCAGGGTGATAGTGACGCAGTAACTGTGAGGGGATCAGGGTGATAGAGATACAGTAAGTGTGAGGGGATCAGGGTAATAGTGAAGCAGTAAGTGTGAGGGATCAGGGTGATAATGATGCAGTAAGTGTGATGGGGTCAGGGTGATAGTGATGCAGTACGTGTGATGGGATCAGAGTGATAGTGGTGCATTAAGTGTGAGGGGTCAGGGAGATAGTGACACAGTAAGTGTGATGGGATCAGTGTGATAGTGACTCAGTAAGTGTGAGGGTGTCAGGGAGACAGTGACGCAGTAATTGTGATGGGGTCAGGGTGTTAGTGACGCAGTAAGTGTGTCGGGGTCAGGGAGATTATGCCTCAGTAAATGTGAGGGGATCAGGGATGTAGTGATGCAGTAAGTGTGATGGGGTCAGGGTAATATTGATGCAGTAAGTGCGAGGGGATCAGGGTGATAGTGACACAGTAAGTGTGATGGGGTCAGGTTGATAGTGACACAGTAAGTGTGAGGGGATCAGTGTGATAGTGATGCAGTAAGTGTGATGGGATCAGTTTGATAGTGACGCAGTAAGTGTGCAGGTGTCAGGGAGATTGTACGGCAGTAAGTGTGAGGGGGTCAGGGATATAGTGACGCACTAAATGTGAGGGGATCAGAGTGATAGTGACGCAGTAAGTGTGATGGTGTCAGGGTAATCGTGATGCAGTAGGTGTGT
>NW_025126376.1:0-1098 GCF_004010195.1 Chiloscyllium plagiosum | reverse complement strand
CACTCCATGTGACAGCCTAAGGTGGTGTGCCAACTCCTGTGGCAAGTCAGGACAAATTGTTGCCATCTGTGGCAGTCCAGGGCAGGCAGCATAACATCACCTGTAAAGTACATGACTTTATTCAAAACATAGTCTTCACAGATTGAAGAATAATCTCATAAAACTGCTAAACGCAAACAAGAAATGAAATCTAGGCAGCCTTAAATAAAACTGTGCTGTTAACTTTGAATATTTTCATTTGTTAGTTGCCAAAATATTGTAGTTGAGAAAACATGGTTGCTTCATGATCAGGAATCTCTGTGTGAACGGATTTTTCAGTGCCATCTGTACTGCTCCGGACTGTGCTCCGGGCCCTGTGTACCGTTTCCTGACTTTCTTCAGGGTCCTCTGTACAGACTCCTAACTATCCACAGGGCCCTGTGTACTGATTCCTAACTGTCCACAGGCCCCTCTGTACCAGTTCCTGACCCTGCTCAGGGCCCTCTGTACCAGTTCCTGACCGTGGTCAGGGCCCTCTGTACAGGGTTCTCACTGTGCTTGGTGCCCTCTGTACAGACTCCTGACTGTGTTCAGGGCCCTGTTTACCAATTCCTGACCGTGCTCAGGGCCCTCAGTACAGGCTTCTCACTGTGCTTGGTGCCCTCTGTACAGACTTCTGACTGTGTTCAGGGCCCTCTGTACAGATTCCTGACTGTGTTCAGGGCCCTCTGTACCAATTCCTGACCGTGCTCAGGGCCCTCCGTACCAGTTCCTGACTGTGCTCGGGGCCCTCTGCACCAGTTCTTGACTGTCCTCAGGGCCCTCTGTACAGGCTTCTCACTGTCTTCAGGGCCCTCTGTACAGGCTCCTCACTGTGCTTCGTGCTCTTTGTACAGGCTTCTGACTGTGCTCAGGGCCCACTATACAGGCTCCTCACTGTCCTGAGGGCCCTCTGTACAGGCTCCTCACTGTCCTCAGGGCCCTCTGTACAGGCTCCTCACTGTCCTGAGGGCCCTCTGTACAGGCTCCTCAATGTGCTTAGTGCCCTCTATACAGGCTTCTGACTGTGCTCAAGGCCCTCAATAACGGCTCCTGTCTGTGCTCAGGGTGCTCTGTACC
>NW_025126375.1:0-1098 GCF_004010195.1 Chiloscyllium plagiosum | reverse complement strand
ATAGGAGGTCAGAATGCGAACTGTCGACAGGAAAGCTCAAACTATAAATTTGAATATGACAGCAATGGACTGGAATTTCGGAACAACGGACAGAAGTTTATCTGATGGTCTTTCCTGGCTTTCGGTTGAAGGGTTACCTTTGACATCGCAGATCAAATATGTACTTTGGGTTTTTCAAGGTGGTTACTATCCGATCCTCGCAGTTGTTGGTGTTCCTGGTAGGTGATTCACTCTGTCTATCAAACAGTTGTAAGTTATTTTCTCCGGATCTCCCTGTGTCTTATTTTCTCATTGTTAGGAATTTGTGTGTCACAGGTTACTGTTCGAAAAGGTACTGTTGAGAGAGAATTTTTTAAGTAGTATTTTTCCTGCAAGGACTTGGCAGTTGTCCTCTCAACTGTTCAATTTTCCCCCAGTCTTATACTCCAAATCATCGGATTGTGTTCTTGGCTTTTAAGATTTGTATCCAATTCAAAGTTGATTGGAAATTGGTACTTTTTCGGGATATAATTTAAGTTGATTGGCCGAATTCGAATTTGTTACTGTCTCCAGGAAAGAACTAATCGAGTTGCTTGACCTAGTGTTATATTATTTCTTTATTAAGAATACTTGGTGCTGTGACCAGTAGTTCTGTTGCTTTTAACTCTTTCAAGGTACACCCACATCTTCATATCAACAGTTTGAAATAACTTGTTCTGCGTTATATTTTAATCTTAGATAGATGGAAATTAATGCGTTCATTTCCAATCAAAAATGTAATTCCTCGACAATTACGAAATACAAATTGCACATTGGCTTTTACTAATAATGAATTTCGAATTCCTCCCACATTAACATCCGAGGAATCATTGCTGACTGCATCCAGTGGAAAGTTTACAACCATCGCATTAAGTCACTGGTGTTCGCATGCTGTGATGCTATCCTCAATCACACACTGCCTTGAGATCAGGCCGAGGCAATTTTTCTCGCAACTTTCATTATTCTTTTTGTCCTGCACTGATCCATGTCTCAATATCACCATGAGGAATAACATCCTAATATTCTCATTTCCATCGAACCTAAGTACGCTTCTGAAAAACCATCATCGTTGACTTTGTT
>NW_025126374.1:0-1098 GCF_004010195.1 Chiloscyllium plagiosum | reverse complement strand
TACTGTGAGGGAAACATTTACCCCAATATCCTTGCTTTCAGTGTGAGGATAATTACAGTGAGGGGAGCATTTACCCCAACATCCTTCCCTTCAGTGTGAGGGTAATTACTGTGAGGGGAGCATTTACCTGAACATCATTCCCTACAGTGTGAGGGTAATTACTGTGAGGGGAGTATTTACCCCAACATCCTTCCCTTCAGTGTGAGGGTAATTACTGTGACGGGAGCATTTACCCCAACATCCTTCCCTTCAGTGTGAGGGTAATTACTGTGAGGGGAGTATTTACCCCAACATCCTTCCCTTCAGTGTGAGGGTAATTACGATGACGGGAGCATTGACCCCAATATACTTCCCTTCAGTGTAAGGGTAATTAATGTGAGGAGAGCATTTACCCCAACATCCTTCCCTTCAGTGTGAGGGTAATTACTGTGAGGGGAGCATTTACCCCAACATCCTTCCCTTTCACTGTGAGGATAATTATGGAAAAGAGGAACATTAAAAGGCAATGTTCTGGGACCAAGTTAATTGACACTTCGTGTCGCAGAGTCATACAGCACAGAAACAGGCCTATTGGCCTAACATGTCCATTCCAGCAAGGTTTCCTAAACTGAACCAGCCCCATTTTCCTGTGTTTGACCCATATCTCTCTCACCCTTTCCGAACCATGTACCTGTCCAAAATGTCTTTTGAATGCCCTTTCCTCTGCCAACTTGTTTCATACATGCACCATACTCTGTGTGAAAACGTTGCCCCCTCAGGTCCCTTTTGAATTCTTTCCCTCTCATCTCTACCTCTGCTCTCGAGTTTTGGATTCCCCTTTTCTGGGGAGAAGACATTGGTTATTCACCCTCGGCATGCCCCTCAAGATTTTATAAACCTCTGTAGAATGTTATGGTCCAGACCCGACCCCCTCAAAATATTTCAAGAAGGTACCCTAGATCCGAACTCTTTCTTTTTTTAAAAGTAGATGAGAAGTGGGTGTTCCAGATGTGATGCGACTCAAAGTAAAGCAAACCACAATTTATTTAATCACTACAGTTAAAATATGAACAAAACAAAGAGGAGTTTAGAATAACTTAACGAGTGGAAAACTTAATT
>NW_025126373.1:0-1098 GCF_004010195.1 Chiloscyllium plagiosum | reverse complement strand
TCATACCAACAGTGCCCTCTTCCAGATGATTTACAAACAACACTGACCCCTGTGGAACACTACGATTCACCTTTCTCCATTTCGAGAACCTCCCTTCAACTACTACTCTCTGTCTCCTGTTTCTCAGACAGTTCTTTATCCACCTCGCTAGAACAACCTGCGCATCATATGACTTCAATTTCTCCATTAGACGACCATGGGGAACGTGTGTGTGTGCACGTGCCACTGTTTTTAGAAAGCGAAATATCCATTCTTTATTTGCAATATCCAAACCGCTTGCCATTCATCTTTCTATCATAGTTTGAGTAACTTTGCTCTGGATCATAAAGGTGCTATTTCAGCTTATTAAAGAAACTAGCCTGACTTGTTCCTAAAACTGACCCTGACCCAGTCTGAGACTAACATCATCGGCTATCTCACCAACCTGGTTATATTTAACATCTGTTGTGAGCAGTGGAGGAGTGGGTCTAGAAAATGAAACAGTGATCGAAAAACCAGGTAATTATAGACCGGTGAGCCGAATGTCAGTGGAGGGTGAATTGTTGGAGGGGATTCTAAGGGACAGGATTTACAAACATTTGGGAAGGCAAGGGCTGGTCGGAGTTGTCAACGTGGCTTTCTGCGTGAGAAAACTTGTCTCATTAATTTGATTGAGTTTTATGAAGAGGTGACAAAGAACACTGGCGAAGGCAGTTTGGTAGACATTATCTACATGGACCTCAGTAAGGTGTTCACAACATTCCGTTTGGTAGATAGATTAGGAAGTTTCGTTCACAAGTGATACAGAGGAAGCTATTCACAATTGGCTTGAAGGAAGAGAGGTATTTTTTTCAGACTGGAGGCTTGTGAGCAGCAGTGTGCTGTACGAATCAGTTCTGAGTTCATTGCATTTCATCATTTATTTCAAGGATTAGGATGTGAATATCGGGGCCATAGTTAGTAAGTTTACAGATGCAATGTGACTGGTCAATATACTCACTGTGAAGCAAAACACCATTTATATAAACACGACAGATAAAATGAAACTAAAGAAAAAAGAATTTAGAATAACGTAATTCTATTCGTAAGTTAACAGAATAATGGATCTAGGAGCTATTA
>NW_025126372.1:0-1098 GCF_004010195.1 Chiloscyllium plagiosum | reverse complement strand
ACGCGCCGTGTCCCAGAGTGGGATCAGAGCGAGCTCGGGCCGAGTCCCACACTGAGATCAGAGCGAGCACGCGCCGTGTCCCAGAGTGGGATCAGAGCGAGTACGGGCCCAGTCCCACACTGGGATCAGAGCGTGCACGCGCCGTGTCCCACACTGGGATCAGAGCGAGCACTGGCCGAGTCCCACACTGGGATCAGAGCGAGCACGGGCCAAGTCCCACACTGGGATCAGAGCGAGCACGGGCTGAGTCCCAGAGTGGGATCAGAGCGAGTACGGGCCCAGTCCCACACTGGGATCAGAGCGTGTACGGGCCGAGTCCCACACTGGGATCAGAGCGAGCATGGGCCATGTCCCAGACAGGGATCAGAGCGAGCACGGGCCGAGTCCCACTCTGGGATCAGAGCGAGCACGGGCTGAGTCCCAGAGTGGGGTCAGAGCGAGCACGGGCCGAGTCCCACACTGGGATCAGAGCGAGCACGGACCGATTCCCACACTGGGATCAGAGCGAGCCCAGGTCATGTCCCACACTGGGATCAGAGCGAGTACGGGTCGAGTCCCAGAGTGGGATCAGAGCGAGCACGGATCGTGTTCCACACTGGGATCAGAGCGAGCACTGGCCGAGTCCCACACTGGGATCCGAGGGAGCACGGGCCGGGTCCCACACTGGGATCAGAGCGAGCACGGGCCGTGTCCCACACTGGGATCAGAGGAGGGAGCACGGGCCGGGTCCCACACTGGGATCAGAGCGAGCACGGGCCGTGTCCCACACTGGGATCAGAGCGAGCACGGGCCGTGTCACACACTGGGATTAGAGCGAGTACGGGCCGTGTCCCAGAGTGGGATCAGAGCGAGCACGGGCCGAGTCACACACTGGGATCAGAGCGAGCTCGGTCCGAGTCCCACACTGGGATCAGAGCGAGCTCAGGTCATGTCCCACACTGGCATCAGAGCGAGCTCGGGCCGAGTCCCAGAGTGGGATCAGAGCGAGCACGGGCCGAGTACCACACTGGGATCAGAGCGAGCTCGGTCCGAGTCCCACACTGGGATCAGAGCGAGCTCAGGTCAAGTCCCACACTTGGATCAGAGCGAACACGGGCC
>NW_025126371.1:0-1098 GCF_004010195.1 Chiloscyllium plagiosum | reverse complement strand
CTCTCAAGCAGGTTCACATATTTATATTCTTCCATAATGCAAACAGAATATTTCGTCAAAGACATAGGTTGTCGCCATAATTCAGTGGAATCGACAATGTCATATTTTTAGTCCATGTCCAAGTTATAAATTAGCGCCAATGCAAAAGTGTTTTGCAATCCCATCACTCAGTTCCCATCACTGTGATATGGACAGATGGTGTAGAATCTGTGTGGGTGTAATTGAGAAACAAAAAAGTTTAAAAAGGCAGAAAAAGCGAGTGAGGATAAAAATGATCATGGCAGTACAGTAACCAGTGACATGTGATATTCCACAAGGCTCAGTGTTGTGACAATGACTTTTTACTTTGTAAATTAATGATCTATATGAATGTTCTAAGGGAGTTCTGGTTAACTTTTCAGATGATAAAAAGTTAGGTGGAGAGACAGGAAGCATTGCGGAAGTGGAGAGGCTGCAGAAAGGATAAGACACGTTAGGAGAGTGGGCAAAGAAGTGGAAGATGGAGAACAAAAGGGGGTAAGTGTGAGGTCATGCACTTTGGTAAGAAGAATACTGGCATGGGCAATTTTCTAAATGCGGGAAAATTCTTCAGTCTGAAGTGCAAATAGAATTGTTAGGAAACTTTTATATCACGACAAAGTGTGTTGTAAAATCTTATATTCACCAAAAGAACTGTGAGTCGACTCATAAACATCAACATCTGTTTATTGAACACAATTAACATTAGACAATAGACAATAGGTGCAGGAGCAGGCCATTCAGCCCTTCGAGTCTGCACCGCCATTCAATATAACCATGGCTGATCATTCCTAATCAGTATCTTGTTCCTGCAAATCTCCATAACCCTTGCTTCCACTATCTTTGAGAGCTCTATCCAACTCCTTCTTAAATGAATCCAGAGAGTGGGCCTCCACTGCCCTCTGGGGCAGAGCATTCCACACAGCCACCACTCTCTGGGTGAAGATGTTTCTCCTGAGCTCTGTCCTAAAAGGTCTACCCCGTATTTGTAAGCTGTGTCCTCTGGTTCGGCACGCACCCATCAGTGGAAATATGTTTCCTACTGCCGAGTGTCCAATCCTTTCAAAATCTTATACGTCT
>NW_025126370.1:0-1098 GCF_004010195.1 Chiloscyllium plagiosum | reverse complement strand
TATGTTCTATGTTCTATGTTTATGCGTTTCCTGGCATAGCAGCACCCTTTCCTCGGTAATATGGACTGTTTACAAGATGTCGGCATCTTTTCCCTCACGTTCTATATCTTCCATGTCCTTGTCCACCGTACACTGATGCAAAGCACTCTTTTACTATCTCCCCCATCTCTTACGCTCCACACAAAAGCTGCCTTGCTGATATTTGAGGGCCATATTCGCTACCTAGTTTCCCTTTTGTTCGTAATGTATTTGTGAAAACCGTTTGGATTCTCCTTAACTCTTTCTAACAAAGATATCGCATGTATCCTTTCGCCCCTCCTGATTCCCTGTGTAATTATACTTCTACTGTCTTTATAAGCTTTTGAGGACCTCTCGATCTCTCCTGCCTATACCGCACAAATGCTTCCTTCTTTATCTTAAGCAAACTCTCAATTTCACTCGTCTAACAGCATTCCTTACGCCTACCAACCTTCGTTTTTTTTTCATTTTAACAGGAATACACACTCTCTGGACTCTCTGTATCTCAATTCTGAAGGCTTCCCATTATCCAGCCATTCGTATTCCGGCGAACATTTGTCCTCAATCAGCTTTTGAAAGTTCAAACCTAATACCTTCAAAATAGTCTTCCTCCAATATAGAACTACAACTTTTAGATTCGTTCTATCCTTCGTCATCAATATTTTAAAATCAATAACATATTGTCGCTGGCCATAAAGTGCTCCCACCATGATCCCTCAAGCACCTGCCCTGCCTTATTTCCAAAGAGTAGGTCAAGTTTTGCACTTTCTATAGTAGATACCTCCACACAAAGAATCAGAAAATTTTCTCGTGCACATTTAACAAATTCCTCTCCATCTGAACTCTCAGCACTATTTGCGGTCCCAGTCTATGTTTGGAAAATTTAGATCCCCTGCCACAACCAACCTATTAATCTTGCAGATATCTGAAGTCTACTTCCAAATTTGTTTCTCAATTTCCTACTGACTGTTCGGGGGTCTATAATACAATTCCGATAAGATGATCATGCCTTTCTTGTTTCTCAACTCCACGCAAGTAACTTTCATAGATGTATTTCCAGGAGTATCCTCCCGTAGTGCA
>NW_025126369.1:0-1098 GCF_004010195.1 Chiloscyllium plagiosum | reverse complement strand
CAATGTCCCAAGAATCTGAAGCCCTCCCTCCTGGGTCCTCTTTCAAGCCCCACATTCACCTGTGTTACCCTCCCGTTCCTCTTCTCAGTGTGGGGCACTGGGAGTAATCCGGAGATTCCTAAATTATAGTTCTTGCTGCTAATTCCCTCCTGAGCTCCTTAAATTCTGACTGCAGGACCATCCCTTTTCTCCCTCTGTCACTGGGACCGATGTGGACCACGACTGCTGCCTGTTCCCCCTCTCCCCTCAGGGTGCTCTGCAGCTACTCAGTGACATCCTTGACCCTGGCACCAGGGAGACAGCACACCATCCTGGATTCCCATCTGAAGCTGCAGAAACACCTATCGATTGCCCTCGCTCTCGAACCTCCTCTCACTATTGCTCTTCCAGTCTTCCTTGTGTCCCCCTGAACAGCTGAAATCCCCGTGGTGCCGTGGATTTGTCTCTGGCTGCACTCCCCAGATGTACCATCATTCTCATCAGGATTCCAAACTGAATCCTGGTTGGAGAGTGGGATGCACTCAGGAGATTCCTGTACTAGTTGCCTGGTCCTTTTGGACTGTCTGCTGCTTCCCCATTCCCTCTCTCCCTGCATACTCTGAAGCTGCAGAGTGACCACATCTAGAAACGTTTCTCCACGGAGCTCTCAGCCTCACGGACGCTCCACACTGACACCAGCTGCTGGTCAAGCTCCGAAACTTGGATCTCCAACTGCTGTCACTGACCACACTTCCTCCACTCATGGTGGGAAGCATTCAGATCCTAGCTACCTCTGTTTGAAGTACACTCAATGACAGGGCCTCCCTAGCCTTCTGCAGCAGTGAGTTCCACAGATTCACAACCCTATGGCAGATGGAATTCCTCCTTATCTCAGTTCAAAAGGGTCTTCCCTTCACTCTGAGGCTGTGCCGTCAGGTCCCGGTCTCTGCCCCTGTTGGAAACATCTTCTCCACATCCACTCGAGACACGTCTCTCAGTATTCTGTAAGTTTTAATGAGATTCCCCTCATCCTTCTAAACTCCATCGAGTCCTCAACTGTTCCTCATATGATAGCCCTTCATCCCAAAGATCATTCTTGTAAAACTCTTCTGTACACCC
>NW_025126368.1:0-1098 GCF_004010195.1 Chiloscyllium plagiosum | reverse complement strand
CAGCTACCACGTTATTGGAGAACAACCTGGAATAATATCTGATCCTCTATCTTTATACCATACCCTGCTCTCTCCCTATCACTTTAGTTTCCAGAAATCCTTATTTCTATTCAGTGCCAAGGTTTCCATAGCCTGATCTGGGAGATAATTCCCCAAGTTCACCAGTCTCTGAATGCAGACATTTATTCTCATCTCATTGCAGAGTGGCCTGCCTAACCTAATACTGTGGCCCCTAGTTTTGATGTCCCAGCCAGGGGAATTGCCACCCCTGCTTCCAATCTGCCTTGCCCTAGCAGAGTTTTATATATTTCATTGAGATCTCGACTCATTTTCCGAAAGCCCATGGAATACAAGCCCAGCCGCTACAGATTCTGACCGCACAACAAGCCTATCATCCCAGAGATCAGTCTGGCCATCTTCGCTGCTCTCCATCAATGTCAGGTTTGTCCTTTATTAAGTAAGGAGACCCAAACTGCACATAATACTCTACAGTGTTCGAGACAATGTCTCACCAAGGTCCTATAGAGCTGCAATAAAACACCCGTACTCCTATATTCAAGTCCCCCTGAAATGAAGGTAGATACACGATTTATCTGTCTATCTGCTTTCTGCTCCTGCAACATTGCTTTCATTGTCTGATGTACAGGGAGATCCAGATCCTTTTCAATGTTACAGCTCCCCACTTGTTGGATCTGTGTACACTGGTCAGCGTCTCAAAGCCATTCCCAGTATTGATTTCTCGGTTCAGATCTCATTGCCCTGCACTGACTCCGATGGGTTGCACAGAAGGAAACAAAAATGCAGCTTAAGTTCCTGGATAGATCAACATTTTTAACCAATCCCTTATCAAATGATAGGCTCCCGTTCTGTTTTTCCCATCAAAGGTCACAATAGCAGATATCCCAAGCCCCCGCCCGCCATTGTTCTCCATATACCACGTATTTACCCAACGCCCCACTTGTCTCAATCAACGTGGAGCATTCTGGCATCCTGCTCACCCACGCACAATCTGATATAGTTTAGTGCCATCAGCAAACTTGGAAATATTGTATTTAATCCACTCAACCAAATATATGATGAGTGTTTGGAATAGCTGGG
>NW_025126367.1:0-1098 GCF_004010195.1 Chiloscyllium plagiosum | reverse complement strand
CATGTACCATCTATAAGATGCACTGCAATCTCAGCTGAAACTTTATTGCTGGAACAGCACAGCAGGTCAGGCAGCATCTAGGGAACAGAAGATTCGACGTTTCGGGCACATGCCCTTCTTCAGGGCACTGCAATCTCACCAAGGCTACTTTGACAGCACCTTCCAAATCTATGAACTCTACCACTTAAAAGGGCATGGACAACAAATGCAAAGGAGCAACAACACCTGGAAGCTTCCATCCAAACCACACACCTTCCTCCCTTTGAACTAGATCACCATTTCTTTACTGTCACTGCGTCTATGTCCTGAACTCCCTTTCAAACCGCACCGCGGGTCTCCCTGCACCACAAAGGCTGCAGCAGTTCAAGAAGCCATGATTGGAGGTGCCAGTGTTGGACTGGTGTGGACAAAGCTAAAAATCACACAACACCAGGTTATAGTCCAACAGGTTTATTTGGAAGCACTAGCTTTCGGAGCACTGCTCTTTTGTCAGGTAGCTGTGGAGCAGATCATAAGAATGAGCATATTGATCCCAGATATGTAAATTACAATAACTTCAATGGCAGCCCAACAGTTTTTTTTAAAGTTCTGCCAGTAGTGTTTATGAATTCCCAAGAAAAGCAGAATGGACATAACAGAACTGACAAAAGGCAATAATCAGAAAAACAGACAACTGAAATCTATACCATCTTATCGCACTCATTAAAATCCATCCTACTGGCACAAAATCTCCCTCAGCTGAAACCTTGTTGTTTGTTACCTTATCCTATGGGATTTGTTGTTTCTGGCACCATTGCCATTGAAACCAAACTACAAATGCTGTTAGGATCCGAACTGTTCGAGCGTGCTGTCAGTCATCAAATGCTTCAACAAACCCCATTCCTCTCAGATCCTCAATTTTCACCAAATCCCCATCTCCAAGCAAACTCTTATCCTTTCATCAAAACCTAGACCATTTCTGCCCTCATTCTCTGTCGGAAGATACCTCCGGCACTCTCTCAGAATCATCCAGGGATGTTATTACACGCCTGTGCAACAAAGTGGGATTCCCTTTTCAAGACCCTACCCTTTCATGCTCAAACACTTTAGATTATGCTA
>NW_025126366.1:0-1098 GCF_004010195.1 Chiloscyllium plagiosum | reverse complement strand
TTATGGGAAGCCTGCTTTCCCCTCTGTTGTCCTCGTCCTCACTAAGACATTACAGGCCTGGATTGATAACTGTGACACTCCGGATACTGTCTCAGAACAGCAAAACCTACAGTAGACGTGGTGATTGAGCCTGGGGTGTGTCTGTTTTTGCTCCCCTTCCAGCACTGTTTGCCGATGTTTGGAGCCCGCTCGCTGCTCTCTGCTCTGTGCACGGAGAGTGATCTTACCTCAGTGCAGGATTTATTGAAAGCTCCAGATCTCCCTGCCCTATGAAGATGGTTGGTCAGCCAAAGACACAATGTGGTGATGGATGGGACACCCAGCAGCTGGGAAGTCTATTGAGTCAGGAACTTCTTGAGTATCTACAGGAGACAGAGAAATAGACAGAATGGGAGCTTAGACTGATGCAGTGAGGCTTACACACGGAGAATAGTACTGTGTACCACGGAGATCTGGAAAATCCCAGTCTCCATACCTGGCCTGTGCTGCTGCGTCTGTCTGGAGTGCAGAATTCTGCTGGCTCAAGATCTGGAGTAGCTGCAAGAGTGAGAGACGCTGACAGAGACAGCAATTAGACTCACACAGTTTGGGATACCACATGGAGAGAGACCGAGTGATATTACCAGAGTGCAGGAAGGTATCAGGATCAAACAATCATAAGGGAAAATCAGGTTTAGCTTCATGATTAAATAGCCTGTGAGCAGCCAAAGTAATGGCCGATTGATATTGTTCCTCGAGCACGCATCCCAAACCTCAGCTAATGTTCAGGAGAGGCAGGTTTGAACCATATCATCTCAAATGGTGGAATTTGAAATAAATTATGTTAAAAATAGTAATTGACAATCTATAAATACTATTACTGATGTACAATAAATCCAAAGACTTGTCATTCAGAGAAGGACATCTGCCCATGCTCAAGTGGTCTGCACGACATAGTCACAGCAAAGTGTTTGCCTCCCAATTACCCTCTGAAATGGCCGAGCAAGCTGCTCAGCGTAAGGGCATCTAGGGCTGGGCAAGAAAGACTGGTCAGACAGAGACACCCACATCCTTTACCTGATTTAAAAAAAAAAATCCATTAGGATGGGGTCCCACTGG
>NW_025126365.1:0-1098 GCF_004010195.1 Chiloscyllium plagiosum | reverse complement strand
CGTGCAGACACAGCCACAGTGCAGCTAGTGCAGAGTCAGCCACAGTGCCGCTCGTGCAGACACAGCCACAGTGCAGCTCGTGCAGACACAGCCACAGTGCAGCTCGTGCAGACACAGCCATGGTGCAGCCCGTGCAGACACAGCCACAGTGCAGCTAGTGCAGACACAGCCACAGTGTAGTTCATGCAGACACAGCCGCAGTGCAGCTAGTGCAGGCACAGCCACAGTGCAGCTAGTGCAGGCAGAGCTACAGTGCAGCTCGTGCAGACAAAGCTACAGTGCAGCTAGTGCAGACACAGCCACAGTGCAGCTAGTGCAGGCACAGCTACAGTGCAGCTCGTGCAGACAAAGCTACAGTGCAGCTAGTGCAGACACAGCCACAGTGCAGCTCGTGCAGACACAACCACAGTGCAGCTAGTGCAGACACATCCACAGTGCAGCTTGTGCAGACTCAGCCACAGTGCAGCTAGTGCAGACACAGCCACAGTACAGCTGGTGCAGGCACAGCCACAGTGCAGCTAGTGCAGACACAGCCACAGTGCAGCTTGTGCAGACACAGCCACAGTGTAGCTCGTGCAGACACAGCCACAGTGCAGCTACTGCAGACACAGCCACAGTGCAGCTCGTGCAGACACAGCCACAGTGCAGCTGGTGCAGACACAGCCACAGTGCAGTTCGTGCAGACACAGCCACAGTGCAGCTAGTGCAGGCATAGCCACAGTGCAGCTAGTGCAGGCACAGCCACAGTGTAGCTAGTGCAGGCAGAGCCACAGTGTAGCTTCTGCAGACACAGCCACAGTGCAGCTAGTGCAGACACATCCACAGTACAGCTAGTGCAGACACAGCCACAGTGCAGCTAGTGCAGACACAGCCACAGTGCAGCTAGTGCAGGCACTGCCACAGTGCAGCTCGTGCAGACACAGCCACAGTGCAGCTAGTGCAGGCATAGACACAGTGCAGCTAGTGCAGGCATAGCCACAGTGCAGACACAGCCACAGTGCAGCTGGTGCAGGCACAGCCACAGTGCAGCTAGTGCAGACACAGCCACTGTGCAGCTTGTGCAGACACAGCCACAGTGCAACTCGTGCAGACACAGCC
>NW_025126364.1:0-1098 GCF_004010195.1 Chiloscyllium plagiosum | reverse complement strand
GGAAGAGTAGGCAGAGACCAGATGAATACAAAAAAACTGGTGGCCTGAAATGTATCTACTTTAATACAAGGAGTATAGTGTATAAGGCAGATGAACTTAAGGGCTTGGATTGGAGCCTGGGAGAATGACATTATTGTGATCACAGAGACTTGGTTGAAGAAAGGGCATGATTGGCATGTTCCAGGATATAGATGCTTCAGACAAGACAGCAAGGGAAGTCAAAGTGGGGGTGGGGTAGAGTTGCATTGTTGGTCAGGGATGTTCCCACGGCTGTGCTAAAGGAGAACACTATGGAGGGCTTGGGTAGTGAGGCAAGATGGGTGGAGCTGAGAAATAAGAAGGGTGCAGTTACATTGTTGGGGCTGTATTACAGGCCTCCCAACAGTGAGCGTGAGGTAGAAAACAAATAAGTAAACAGATTATAGAAAGATGTAGAGGCAATAGGGTAGTGGTGATGGGAGATTTTAATTTCCCCAACATTGACTGGGATACACTTAGCATCAGAGGTCTAGATGGAGTAGAATTTTGTACAAAGCATCCAGGAGAGTTTTCTAGAGCAGTATGTCAAAAGTCCGACGATGGAAGGGGCCATATTGGACCTGGTACTGGGCAACAAGCCAGGACAGGTGGTAGAAGTTGCAGTGGGGGATTTCTTTGGGAACAGTGACCACAATTCTGTAAGTTTTAGAATACTTGTAGATAAAGATGAGAGTGGTCCGAAGAAATGAGGACTAAACTGGGCCAAGGCCAAGTAGATCAAAATTAGACAGGAGCTGGGAAATGTGGATTGGACACAGCTATTTGAAGAGAAATCCACATTTGAGGTGTGGGGGAGGCTTTCAAAGAGAGGTTAAAGGTGGTGCAGGGTAGGCACGTCCTATTGAAGGCAAAGGACAGGAAGGGCAAGATTGGTGAACCATGGATGACAGGAGAAATTGTACAACTAGCCAAGAGGAAAAGGGAAGTGTACAGAAGGTCTAGGCAGCTAAGAACAGAACGGGCCCTGGAAGAATATCGGAAGACTAAGACCAGTCTTAAATGAGGAATCAAGCCGGCTCAAAGGTATCATGAAATAGCTTTAGCGAGCAGAATTAAAGA
>NW_025126363.1:0-1098 GCF_004010195.1 Chiloscyllium plagiosum | reverse complement strand
ACTGACGATCGCTTGGAAAATGTTGGTTTATCTCAGAAGATATAGTGGTGGTTGGGGGAGGATAAGGAGTAAACGAAAGGGATGGATAGAGTTCAAATAGAGAGAAGAACAGTTGGACAAAGAGGTGGATGATGATCTGGCTGGCAGGGTGAATAGCTGTTATTGGAGACTGTTAGTGGCGAACCATATGTAGTGTGTTCCGGCAGGCTATGTTTCAACAGGGCCTTTGCGTTTTTGATAGAGAGATAGGATTGGGAGAGTTCAGGCCCTAAAAAAAATGAAAATGATATGGGGTCTGGAAGGCTGCACGCCCCAAATAGAAACTGAGGTGGTATCCTTCCAGCATGCCCTGAGTTTCGCTGGAACTCTTCTTGAAGACAGAATTTAAATGGTCTGCAATGTGTTCACCGAATCCAAACTTCGTTTCCCAAGATAGTGGAAACCGCATTGCCTTAGATTGGATTGCGTGAAGTGCAGTTCATGTGTTGCTTCACCTGGAAAGTGTGTTTGGGCCATTGGAAACAGAGGAGAGAAGACGCCAATAGACAGGTGAGTAGAGACGAGAAGCAAACGGAAATATTATTAGAGAAATCATGAGGACAAGAAACCTAACAAAAAGGCACTTCACCTGAATGCTGGTCGCATTTGTAACATGGTTGAAGACTTAATGGCACAAATCAACACGAATGAAAATGATTTAGTAGCCGTTAGAGAGATACGGCTTAGGGCTGGGCACAATTGGGAGTTAAATATCCAGGGGTACAAGAGTATTTGGAAGGTGAGAGAGCAGTGTAAAGAAGTTGGTGTCTCTCTCTTATTCAAGGCCGACATCAGGGCAGTGTGGAGAGAAAATATGTGTTCTATTGGGAATGAGTTTGAAGTACTTTGCGTGGAAAGTAGGAATTCTAAGAAGAAAACGTTACTGATAATTGCAGTCTATAGGCCAGCAAATAAAAACTCCACTTGCCCCAACCCCCACCTTGGTGAAGGCAATAAACAAACAAATAAGCAATGCCTGTAAAAATGGGTCAGCTATTATCATTAGGGCTTTTAATTTACATATCACTTGGTCGAACAAGCTCAGTCATAGTACCTTTG
>NW_025126362.1:0-1098 GCF_004010195.1 Chiloscyllium plagiosum | reverse complement strand
ATATTAAAATTTAAATGTCACCAGTTTGGTGATTGGGTCAATAATCTTGATCTCAAACCGAGTCAGAGTCAGTGCTAGGGACAAGTCAGTCAGTTTTCCTTAATCTGCGAAAGTAAGACGTTTATGACCAAAACTAAATTGCTCAAACTATGATAGAAAATTGAACGACAAACCGTCTGGATATTGCTAATATGGACATCGATATATCCCTTTCTAAAACGATTGAGGAGCACGCACGTGCCTGCACTCACATGCACACACACACGCACACGACAACAAACTGAAAAAAAAGTGCAATGTTAACTTAGAGTCACTGAGATGGACAGCACGGAAGCAGACCCTTTCGTCCTACTCATCCATGAAGACCATATACTCTATCCTCATCTTTTGCATTTGCCAGCACTTAATCAATACCCCCATAAATCATTTTCATTCAGGTGCCCATCCAGATACCTTTTAAATGTTTTAATTCTACCAGCCTCCACCACTTCCTCTGTCAGTTCATTCTACTACGGCCCACCCTCTGCATGAAACAGTTGCCTCTGCAGTTGCTTTTAAAATTTTCTCCTCTCACCCTAAGCCTATGCACTCTTCTAATCCAGGAAAATGGCCTTGACTATTTACCTCATCCATGCCCCTCATCAGTTAATAAACCTCTATAATGGCATTCCTCAGCCTTTGACACTCGAGGGAAAACATACCCAGTCTATTCAGACTTTTACTGTACCTGAAACCATCAATCCTGGCAACATCCTTGTCAATCTATTTTGGTTCCTTCCAATAGAGCGAGACAAGAATTGCACGAGCGAGACCAGAATTGCACACAATTCACAACATTCCTCAGCCTTTGACACTCGAGGGAAAACATACCCAGTCTATTCAGACTTTTACTGTACCTGAAACCATCAATCTAGGCAACATCCTTATCAATCTATTTTGGTTCCTTCCACATTTCACAACGTTGTTCCGGTAGAGCGAGACAAGAATTGCACACAATTCACAAAAATGGCCTAACCAAAGTTTTACACAGATGCAAAATGACCTTCTAAATCGTATACTCATACTCTGACCAATGAAGTTGAAACTTTATTGCTGGAA
>NW_025126361.1:0-1098 GCF_004010195.1 Chiloscyllium plagiosum | reverse complement strand
TCCTTCCCGGTCACTGACTGTGATTCAATGCCTGTCACTGACTGAGATTCAATACCTTTCCCTGACTGAGATTCAATGCCTGTCACTGATTGAGACACAATTCCTGTCACTGACTGAGATTCAATCCCTGTCACTGACTGAGTGTCAATCCCTGTCCCTGACTGAATCTCCATCCCGGTCACTGACTGAGATTCAATGCCTGTCACTGACTGAGATTCAATACCTGTCACTGACTGAGATTCAATTCCTGTCACTGACTGAGGTTCAATCCCTGACACTCACTGAGGTTCAATCACTGTCACTGACTGAGATTCAATGCCTGTAAATGACTGAGATTCAATCCCTGTCACTGACTGTGATTCAATCCTTGTCACTGACTGATTGTCAATCCCTGACATTGTGTGCAGGTTCATCCCTGTCACTGACTGATTGTCAAACCCTGTCACTGACTGAGGGTCAATCCCTGTCACTGACTGAGATTCAATGCCTGTCACTGACTGAGATTCAATCCCTGTAACTGACTGAGATTCAATACCTGTCACTGAATGAGACTCAATCCCTGTCACTGACTGAGGGTCAATCCCTGTCCCTGACTGAATCTCCTTCCTGGTCACTGACTGTGATTCAATGCCTGTCACTGACTGAGCTTCAATACCTTTCACTGACTGAGATTCAATTCCTGTCATTGACTGAGATACAATTCCAGTCACTGACTGAGATTCAATTCCTGTCACTGACTGAGATTCAATTCCTGTCACTGACTGTGGTTCAATCCCTGTCACTGACTGAGGTTCTTTCCCTATCACTGACTGAGATTCAATTCTTGTCACTGACGGAGATTCAAACTCTGTCCCTGACTGAGGTTCAATCCCTGTCACTGACTGAGATTCAATTCCTGTCACTGACTGAGATTCATTCCCTGCCACTGACTGAGATTCAATTCCTGTCACTGACAGAGTTTGAAAACCTATCACTTACTGAGATTTAATTCCTGTCACTGACTGAGATTCAATGCCTGTCATTGACTGAGATTCAATTCCTGTCACTGACTGAGATTAAATCCCAGTCACTGACTGAGATTCAAGCCCTGTCACTGAC
>NW_025126360.1:0-1098 GCF_004010195.1 Chiloscyllium plagiosum | reverse complement strand
CTGGCGCTTCGCTCCCCTTTAGCCCTCACTCACTGACTGTCGATTGGAGACAACAACATTTCGTTCCAACGATCGCTCGCCGCAAGCATGCTCATAGTTCATATTAACTCTATGCATGCTGCAGGACCCATCCCAACTGATGACATATAATGTCCAACAGCGAAGAGGCGGACCTATAGGACCAAGCTGGAGGCACTGGTCCTCCAAACAATTAGAGAAACCTATGGGCGTGCTGGGGGCTCTGATAAATCAGAGAATGTTGTTGGGTTATACTAATCTATCCAGAACGTCCACACGCCAACGCTCAAAATTTGCTTGAAAAAATCTTCCAATTCAAAACACAATTGTTAATGATAACTCTGTTCCCTTTCCTCCAGACGAAAGTGAGGACTGCACATGCTGGAGATCAGAGTCAGCATTAGAGTGTTTCTCAAAAAGCACAGCAGGTCACGCAGCATCCAAGGAGCATGAAAATCGAATTTTCAGGCAGGCACCCTTCATCAGTAACCTTTCACGCAGCAAATTTATGATTAATATTGCTACTATCCCTTATATTCCTTCATGCCCAGTTTTCATGCACAGCGGTCTCACTGAACTTTTGTCTTTTGTTTTGCCAATCTACATTTATCTGATCGTTTTGGATTAGCATTATCAAGATTTCTTCTTAACTCATCAAAAAATCGGCAGGCAGTTCCCCACAATTTTCTATGAACAATTCTATTTCAGCTTTCCTGAATAAAACACATATTTCTTCACGTTACACCTCATTTTGTCTGATATGACCGTTTGCAACATGTTGCATTAAACTTTAAACGGTTATCCTGTCAGTATTGAATTAATTGACAAAACGTTTATCATGGTAAACTGAAAGCGTGCATACGTTTTAAAGATGAGAAAATGTGTCTGAATGAGTTGTGATTGTACATTCGTTACCGTGAATACAAAGTAAAGACAATCAGTTTGTGATGGCGTTGATATCTACCACACTTTCAGAAGCTGCCAGACAAGCTGAATACTTCCAGCGTTTTCTTATTTTTAATATATATCAGATTGCCTTTATTTGGTTTCTGCACTTGTTCTTGGGACGAAAGGGATGAA
>NW_025126359.1:0-1098 GCF_004010195.1 Chiloscyllium plagiosum | reverse complement strand
ACAAACTATATTGGAGTACAGTCAAGTTTCTTATTGAACAGTGACAGGATTGGACAGTGTCCGCATAGATTGAAGAGAGGGAAATTATACGTAGCAAATGTACTGAAAGTTTCAGGGTAAAACTAGTAGCATTGATAAGGGGCAATGGATGAAAGGTCACATGGATGAAATTAGCATATAACGTGAGATTGGGGGTAATGTATTTGCATGGACAGCGAGCTGGTTGACAGACAGGAAACAAAGAGCTGGAACAAACAGGTAATGTTCTGAGTGGCAGCCAGGTGACCACTGAGGTACTACAGAGATCAGTGGTTCATTCCCAGATATTCACATTATATACATGATGATTTATATGAGGGATTTATTACTATTTCTAGGTTTGTGGGTGACACAAAGCTGGGTTGAAAGGTGTATTCTGAGGAGGATGAACTGTGAGGACGATACAGATATGTTTCAGTGTGATTTGGATAAGTTGAGTGATTAGGAAAATGCATGGCCGAAGAAATATATTTTGGATCAATGTCAGATGTTTGGTTGCAAACAAAGAAAGGGAAATTATCTCAATGGAATGGGAAAGGGGAAGGTGCAGCTAAAGGTGTCTTTGTCCATCAGTGACTGAGAGTAAGCATGCATGTGCAGCAGGCAGTGAAGGCAAATCGTATGTTGGCAAATCGTATGTTGGCCTTCATAGTGGGGTAGGCCAGAACCAGTGGTCATAGTCAAAAGGATATAGGATTTGGCTATTCAGAAGTGAGATGAGGAGACAATTCTTCATCCAGATAGTGGTGAACTAACGAAAATATCTGCCACAGAATGCATTTCAGGACAAAACATTGAATATTTTTAAGGGTGAAATATAGTTCTTAGGGCTAAAGAGATCAAATGGTATGCGGAGAAAGTGGGAACAAGGTTTGCATTTGGATGATCAGCCATGATCATATTGAATTACAGAGCAGACTCAAGTGGCTTATTACTACTATTGCTTTTTATGTTTCTAACAGGAAAAAAAGTCAAATATTTCTAAAACATATCAATTGCTTATCTAGATTACAAAAGAAAATCTTATTTTTAACAGCCTCTTTAAAGATTTACATAAAC
>NW_025126358.1:0-1098 GCF_004010195.1 Chiloscyllium plagiosum | reverse complement strand
TCAGGGATTGAATCTCAGTCAGTGACAGGGATTAAATCGGAGTCTGTGACAGAAATTTAAACTCTGTCAGTAAAAGTGATTGACCCTCAGACAGTGACTAGGATTGAATCTCAGTCAGTGACAGGGATTGAATCGAAGTCAGTGACAGGCATTGAATCTCAGTCAGTCACAGGGATTGAACTTCAGTCAGTGACAGGGATTGAATCTCAGTCAGTGACCGGGATGGAGATTCAGTCAGGAACAGGGATTGATCCTCAGTCAGTAAGAGGGATTGAATCTCATTCATTGACAGGCATTGAACCTCTGTCAGAGACAGGGATTGACCTTCAGTCTGTAACAAGAATTGAATCTCAGTCAGTGACAGGAAATGAGTCTCAGTCAGTGACAGGAATTGAATCTCAATCAGTGAGACAGGAATTGAATCTCAGTCAGTGACAGGAATTGAATCTCAGACACTGACTGGATTTGAACCTCAGTCAGTGACAGGAATTGAACCTCAGTCAGTGACAAGAATTGACCCTCAGACAGTGACAGGGATTTCCAATCAGTCAGTGACTGGGATCGAATCTCAGTCAGTGACAGGGATTGAATCTCAGTTAGTTCTCAGTTAGTGACAGGGATTGAATCTCAGTCAGTGACAGGAATTGAATCTCAGTCAGTGATAGGCTTTGAATCTCAGTCAGTGACAGGGATTGAATCTCAGTCAGTGACAGGGATTGAATGTCAGTCAGTGCCAGGGATTGAATCTCATTCAGTGTCAGGGTTTGAATCTCATTCAGTGACAGGGATTGAATCTCAGTCAGAGACAGGAATTGAATCTCAGTCAGTAACAGGGATTGAATCTCACTCAGTGACAGGCATTGAATCTCAGTCTGTGACAGGAATTTAATCTCAGTCAGTGACAAGGAATGAATCTCAGTCAGTGACAGGAATTGAATATCAGTCAGTGACAGGGATTGAACCTCAGTCAGTGACAGGCATTGTATCTCAGTTAGTGACAGGTACTGAATCTCAGTCAGTGACAGGCATTGAACCTCAGTCCGTGACCCGGATGGGGATTCAGTAAGGGACAGGGATTGAATCTCAGTCAGTGACAGG
>NW_025126357.1:0-1098 GCF_004010195.1 Chiloscyllium plagiosum | reverse complement strand
AACATTTTTCAGCCAATCCATTTTGAAACGACCAGCTGCCATTCTACTGTCCCCACCAAAATATACAAAGTCACATCTACCCACGTTGCTCTCCATGTGTGATGTATTTGCCCATTCACTCCACTTGCTTCAATTCCCGTTGAGATTTTCTGCATCCTCCTCAACCAGTCAAAATCCGACATCGGTTCGTGCTGTCAGCAGACGTGGGAATATTGCATTTGAACCCTCCAACCAATCATATGATGTATATTGGGAACAGTTGTATCCCAAACCCCGATCCTTGCTATATCCTCCAAGCCTTCCTTTCTAAAATCAAAATGGTTTTATTCCTACTCACTGTTTCCTGCCAGCTCTCCCATTCTAAAACCATGACCATGCACTCAGTCCCAATACTTTCACTAAAACTGTTTAGTCTCTAATTTCACTCCAGTCTTTTTTCCTGGTATCAGAGTGTAAGAAAGCTGAACCTTTTTTACCTTAATTTTGCCATTAGTCTTGTCATTGACATATATTTAGAAGCTATTACCAGTTCACTCTTATAACCCTTGTTGAGATGCTCTTGAGAAACCCATCAATCTTGTCTTAAGCTGTTCAATGATTGACCTTCCACAGCCTTCCTCCGCGGCTATGGGGAAGAACTCTGTCTCCGTGGTCGCCGCAGCTACTTCCGCCCCCAGTGACGTCAGCAACCTACATTTGGACCACATCGCCGCATGTGTCTCCGCCCCCCCGCCGCGTTCCGTCACCACGCCTAACCCCGCCCCCACGCCGCGTTAGGCAGGCATAGCTGGGGCCCATGCGGGTGCCCATGGCTACTCCTTTTGTTTGGAGAAAGTGGGAGGATTGGAAAGAAAAGTTGTTCAGGGTGAGGAATTGGAAGGAAAAGTTGTTCAGGGTGAGGAATTGGAAAGAAAAGTTGTTCAGGGTGAGGAATTGGAAAGAAAAGTTGTTCAGGGTGCGTTCCGTCACCGCGCCTAACTCCGCCCCCACGCCGCGTTCCGCCACCACGCCTAACTCCGCCCCCCGGCCTAGTTCCGTCACCGAGCCTAACCCCGCCCCCCCGCCGGTCTCCACCACCATGTCCAACTCCGCCCCCAC
>NW_025126356.1:0-1098 GCF_004010195.1 Chiloscyllium plagiosum | reverse complement strand
TGAAAGGTTTTCTGGGGTTGCAAGAAAACAATGAAGACAGACTTGCGAATACGCAAAAGAACCATATTTCAGCAGGTGCTTTTGAGTAGCAGAGCAGACAGAAAGAAAATGTGTACATAACAGCAGAAGTGGCAGTTTGATCCATCTCTGTGTTTCCTCCTCAACCTTATGGTAGCCAGCACTGGTGAGAAACCAATCAGAAAACCAACCATTTATCAAGACCTCAAGGATTCTACAATTTTTAATACAACTATGGATACAAAGCACCAATTAGCCTTGCTCTTAGATTCAATTGTTTCAATGCAAGAAGTCTAAGAACTTTGAAGCTGCATAACCTTTATTCTTCCTTTGTATTAGACTCCCCATTTTTTAAACATTATAGACATGTTTGTGTGTGTGTTTTAATATTACATGTTTTTTCCGGATTCATAAGGAATAAAACACCTCTTTCTTCATGGAAGAAAGCTGTGTAATTGGCTACGATGCTGTGTTTTAATTTAAAAATTGATAAAGATGTATATACACAAGAAAAACAACTGTTTTTTGCTATTGACCAAAGGGATTGAAAAGAAGGGAACAAATTCATTCCTACTCATATGTTCATGACAATGGATACAGATGGCTTCAGTATCTGAGGAGTCACAACTGATACTGAGCATTGTGCAATTGTCAGCAAAGATCCCCACTTTTGGCTTTACAGTGAAGGGAAGATCATTGATGAAACATCTGAAGATGGTTGTGCCTGGAGCACTACTTTCAGTTATTCTTGCAGCAATGTCTTAGGACTGAGATAATTGGCCTCCAACAACCATAACTGCTTTCCTTTTGACCAAGAATGACTCCAACCAATAGAGTGTTTGCCCCAATTCCCAATGATGCTAGTTTTGCCAGGGCTCCTTGATGTCACTCTCAGTTATGTTGCCGTGATGTCAAAGGCAGTCACTCTCACCTCACCTCACCTCACTCTCATCTCACCTCACCTCACTCTCACCTCACTCTCACCTCACTCTCACTTCACTTCACCTCACTCTCACCTCACCTCACCTCACTCTCATCTCACTCTCAACTCGCTCTCACCTCACCTCACTCTCACTTCAC
>NW_025126355.1:0-1098 GCF_004010195.1 Chiloscyllium plagiosum | reverse complement strand
CCCCAGGTCATCTCCTCTGCACAGAAGCCACCTATCACATTTCCGATGCCCCCCCCCCAAGTCCCTCCTCCCTACCTTTTATCTTAGCCTGCTGGACAAACTTTCCTCATTCCTGAAGAAGGGCTTATGCCCGAAACGTTGATTCTCCTGTTCCCTGGATGCTGCCTGACCTGCTGCGCCTTTCCAGCAACACATTTCCAGCTCTGATCTCCAGCATCTGCAGTCCTCACTCTCTCCTCAATATTTAGCACGGCCAATCCACCCTAACCTGCACATCCCTGGGCACTATAGGTATTTTAGCACGGCCAATCCACCCTAACCTGCACATCCCTGGACACTATGGGACAATTTAGCACGGCCAATCCACTCTAACCTGCACATCCCTGGATACTATGGGGTAATTTAGCACGGCCAATCCACCCTAACCTGCACATCCCTAGACACTATGTGACAATTTAGCACGGCCAATCGACCCTAACCTACACATCCCTGGACACTATGGGACAATTTAACATGGCCAATCCACCCTAATCTGCACATCCATTAGGAGGTAGTGACCACAATACAATAAGCTTTAATCTGCAGTTTGAAAGGGAGAGGGTACAGAAGTGACAATATTTCAGTTGAATAAAGGGAACTATGGAGCTACGAGGGAGGAGCTGGCCAAAGGTCAATGGTGCAATACCCTAGCAGGGATGACTGTGGAGGAACAATGGCAGGTATTTCTGGGTATAATGCAGAAGACGCAGGATCAGTTCATTCCAAAAAGGAAGAAAGATCCCAGGAGGAGGCAGGGTGGCCATGGCTGACGAGGGAAGTTAAGAAACATATAAAGTTAAAAGGGAAAAAGTATAACATAGCAAAGATAAGTGGGAAAACTGAGGACTGGGAAACTTTTAAAGAACAACAGAGGATTACTAAAAAGGAAATACGGAAAGAAAAAATAAGGTACCAAGGTAAACTGGCCAAAAATATAAAGGCTTTTTTAGGTATGTGAAAAGAAAAAAATTGGTTAGGGCTAAAATTGGGCCCTTGAAGACAGAAACAGTTGAATTTATAGCAGGGTACAAAGAAATGGCAGAAGAATTGAATTGGTAC
>NW_025126354.1:0-1098 GCF_004010195.1 Chiloscyllium plagiosum | reverse complement strand
GGACAAATGTGTCTAATGTCTGGCATGTTGGTCGAGGAGTATGCACCCTTGCTTCAGGCCTGGTATGAGAGAGGCTCAGGGTAAGCTTTGACTGTTTGGTCCTCCTGAGGCATATGAGGGTTTAGATTTTTTAGATTAGATTAGATTAGATTAGATTAGATTACAGTGTGGAAACAGGCCCTTCGGCCCAACAAGTCCACACCGACCCGCCAAAGCGAAACCCACCCATACCCCTTACCTAAAACTATGGGCAATTTAGTATGGCCAATTCACCTGACCCTGCACATCTTTGGACTGTGGGAGGAAACCGGAGCACCCAGAGGAAACCCACGCAGACACGGGGAGAACGTGCAAACTCCACACAGTCAGTCGCCTGAGGCGGGAATTGAACCCGGGTCTCTGGCGCTGTGAGGCAGCAGTGCTAACCACTGTGCCACCGTGCCGCCCACTTGGTATGGACCAAGTGCTAGAAACTGAGATTAGAATAGTTAGGTGGTTGGAATTTTTTTTGCACTGGAGACCTCTATGAATAAAGAACTCCTTTTTTTGTCTTTTGTCTTTTGACTTTGGTCGTAACTTCTGTCAATCATTCTCCGAATAGGCAAGGAATAAAAATACAGGCCATTCTGCTGTAATGAGCGTTTCGTTAACACAAATTTGCTATAAAACGATAGCCAAATTGACGACACTGTTTCTAAAGTGCAAAGTTTTAAAGTTTGCATTATAACGTGATTCAGGCCCCATTAGTTTAAATTGTGCTGCTATTACGCAACTTTCTTATAACACAGGATTGCACAAGAATAGAACCACCACATTACAGCAGAACTGACTGTACTAAATTGAATGAAGTACAAGTAAATCATTGTTTAAATTGTTTAAGGGCTTGGATCCTCAGGACCTGATCAGGTGTTCCTCAAGCTTTGTGGGAGGCTAGGGGAGAAACTTCTAAGCCCCTTGCTGAAATATTTGTACCATTGATAGCCACAGGTGAGGTGCTGGAAGACTGGAGGTTGGCTAATGAGGTGCCATTATTTAAGCAAAGCTGTAAGGAAAAGCTAGAAAGCTATAGGTTGCTGAGCCTTCAATTAATGGTGGGAA
>NW_025126353.1:0-1098 GCF_004010195.1 Chiloscyllium plagiosum | reverse complement strand
GACAGGGAGGGGGCAGCGAAGGGGGGCACAGGGAGAACTGAAAACCAAACAGAAACATTAAAATAAAGTCATTGTCAGAATGAATGGAGCTCAGTGAAGACGGGGTACACGAAGATCAAACCCATTCACTGTGAGCCTGGCCTTTTGAGATCACCCCATTGGTTAATTGCAGCTCATTGGTTTGCACTGCGTTCTGGGAAATACTGCCTGGCTCCAACCTGCATTTCCTCCCTGCAACACCTCCTACAGGCAGAACTGTGTAACGACAGCGTGACACTTTACAAAAGCATTGGGTTTTATAATGGTCCCAATATCATTTCCAGTTCTCATGAATAGTCACAGACCAGAAACATTGACTCTCTCCAGGGATGCTGCCTGACCTGCTGAGCATTTTCAGAATCTTATATTTCAGGCCCTTCACATCAGACTCCTTGATCTGTTAACCAGTTTATTCTCGGAAGCAGGTATGGGGTTATGATAAGCAGATGCCAATGGGGACAGCATTTGGACTCTGTCCTCAGCATGTGCCTGTTCAGAAAAGGTTTGACTTTGAGCAGAGTCCAATAGAGTTCACAAAACTCCAGAGAAAAGCCACTCCTTCAAGATGTTTTTGGTAAAATTCCACTTTCTGCTCTTGTAGGTTGTTCAGAATAACCAGGAACAGTGTGTGGAGGAAGCAGTATAGATTCATGAGGATATACTGATCTCACAGTGTGACATGGAATTGGTCCTTCTGGTGCTGAAAGCATTTGAAAAGAAGTATAACCAAAGACTGCTTATGACTGTTTGTTTTTCCAGTGTTTGGCAGGCTGTTGCTCAGAGAAAATATTACAATCTGATTTATTGAGTGAGACGTGAGCTGGCAATGTAGGAGTGTGACAGTAAATCACAGTGTGTTTCGAAAGCACAGCAACTTTCTGCAGGAGTTATTGATATATACAGGTCAGAATTACAGCATAAAATCTCAGTCAGCACAAGTTGGTCTAATGGGGCATTAACCTCCCTCAATCCAATAATCAAAAATACACCAAACCCCTTCCCATTCACTCCCACTGAACACAATCCCAATGTATCAAACCCCTTCCCATTCACCCCCAC
>NW_025126352.1:0-1098 GCF_004010195.1 Chiloscyllium plagiosum | reverse complement strand
TAAGTAGGCTCCAGTTGAGGCCTATTTAGCTCTCGGTATTATCCACTTGTGGGGGTGGTCAGGTAGCCACTTGTCCATCCCCTCACCTGGAGGAAGAGTCAATTTGGTGAAGTGTTGGTGTACCCACAAGGTGGCTGAAGTAGTCTGAAATTTGACTCTGACTGAAGAAATTGATTCCATTAAATCAGGATGGAATGAGAATTAAAATGACCCACTCTTTTCCAGTAATGACTTGCCCATGGCCTTCTGAAGTGTTAGAATGTCCTATTTGGAAGGTGTTTAGTGAGTGCTGCAGAATACCTGGTAGATAATGGACACCTGAAGGGAGGTGGAGAATGCAGTACCAATGGAGTGGGCTGTTTTATCCTGGATGGTGTCTCACACTCAAATGTTGCAGGTACACTCACCCAGACATGTGGTGCATATTCATCGCACTCGGGGCTCCTCTGTTTTACAGGTCCTCTCTCATGAGATGGGAACGAAGTCCCGAGAGCTCTAATGGAGGTGGGAACAGCTTTCATTGGTGAACCAGTTAGCTTTTAATAAGGATGGATCACTCACTTCCACTCCTACTGGAGTCGTGTGCCTTCATAATCCAGACTGGGACCCAACAGTTGGGGAAGGATCTGTCAAAACCACTAAGGTTGCCCAGACCCGAACCTTTCCTCATTAGAAAGGCAGTTGTATAGTGTATAATCCAGGGGTGATGCAGCTGGTCAAACCATTCTGCTTTATAAAAACAACTATCTACATTCTCTGGTAGAAGCACCAACAAAAGGAAATGGGAATTTAAGACAATCCAACTACTTGGAACCCCATGGACTCAATTGCAACATAACAAAGGAGCTGTTCCCATCCCCACAACAGCCCAAAAACACCCCCTTTAGTAAATGGTAAATACAAACTCTGCTTCTTGCTGACAGGAGAGTTTTCAGAGCATTCATGTAAGAAACATCTGTTGAAGCATGGAACCTAGTTTCAGAGTAACAGCTTCTCTGCTATGAGCAGTTTCTGCCTGTTAAAACAAACCAAGATTGGAGAATAACTGACCACTCCCCTGACATTTTTTTTGAAGAAGCTATTGCCAGACATGGCAGC
>NW_025126351.1:0-1097 GCF_004010195.1 Chiloscyllium plagiosum | reverse complement strand
ATCGATGTCGTACAATGTCCAAGGCCAACAGGTCGTTCCTGAGCAGGGGATGAAGCATTGAACGCATTTTGATTTATTTTCAAATAAGGGTCACTGCATATTTTAACCACGTCATTTTGAGACCCCAACATCATAAGATAGAAGATCAGAATAAGGCTGTTCGGCCAATCCAGAGTTTAGATCAGAATGTTGCTGGAAAATCACAGCAGGTCAGGCAGCATCCGATGAGCAGGAAAATCGATGTTTCGGTCTAAAGCCATTCTCCTACCTTCTCCCCGTACTAAACAAGAGCCGATCTCTTTCTGGCTTGAGTACACACAATGGCCTGGCCTCCAATGCCCTCTGCAGCAACAAGTTCCACAGACTCATCACCCTCTGGGTGAAGAAATTCCTCCCCATCTCAGTTCTATAGGGTGCAACTTTGACTTGGAGACTGTGCCCTTGGGTCCTAGTCTCGCCTACCAGTCAAACACCTATTCCACATTCACTCGACCTCAGTCTCTCAGTATTTTCTATGTTTCAATCAGATATCTATCCAATATCCCCCTCCACCCCCCAACTTATCCTTGAAGTGGCCAACAGGCAAGGATTCAGCACTCTGAATGCCTTTCCCAGCATGGTCAGGCAACAAACTATTTAACAAAGCTCACTGTTTATGTATCTATCTTCAACAGAGGGGAAACATGCTTTTCTGACTTGTCAAAATGTTGAATTATGAACAATGCATATGTAACACTCAAACTGAAATGAGATACGTGGCATGTTGGGAAATGAGAAGCTGTACCGTGCTGTTTACTAAGCCTGATAAATTAGTGCGTTTGATTCACATCAGAGTTCAGAATGATTTGTAGCTCTCTCAGTATGTGTCTCTTACCCCGGAGTGCGGTGATGTTTTTACTTTGAGTGTTCTCTCCATGAGTGACCTGGCAGGTATAGACTGCGCTGTTGAAACATTCACCATAAGGGACCATCAGCCGACTCTTCACCGAGAAGTTCCCGTTCGCCTCACACACGGGAGCCGTGAAGAAGCCAGAATCCAAGGGTCGGCCATTTTTCAACCAACTCACAGAGATTGACTTCGGATGGAACTCGATGAT
>NW_025126350.1:0-1097 GCF_004010195.1 Chiloscyllium plagiosum | reverse complement strand
ATGCCAAATGGTATAATTGTACCAACATCCTCCCCTTCCCGACAGAAGATTCCATACAAGCACCAACCTCGGTGGGAAATAAAATTGCCCCTCTGATCCATTTTAAATTCTTCCCCTCTCGTCTTAAACCTATGCCCTCTCATTCTGGACTCCCCGACCCCAGGGAAACGACCTTGTCTATTTATCCTACCCATGCCCCTCCTGATTTTATAAACCTCTGTGAGGTCACCCCTCACCCTCTGATGCACCTGGGAGGATCCCACCACTCAGGTCACAATGGGGCCTGGCTGACTGACACAGCTTCAGACCAATAGGAGAGTTGGCGTGATCCACCAGCCAATGGGAGTGAATGCGGGGTGGGTCCAGCAGGCCAACACATGACCATCAGCTTTGCAGGCACAGTGTCACTGTGAGGGGAGACTCAGTGAGTGTGAAGGGAGTGGGAGAGACAGCAGAGACTGGGAGAGAGATGGAGGTGGTGTGGACTGGGAAGGTTGATAAACACTGTTTGAGTCTGCTAGACCTGAATTAGATACTCCGAATTGAAAGAACTGTGGATGCTGTAAATCACAAATAACAACTGAAAGTACTGGAAAAGCTCAGCAGATCTGGCAGCATCTGTGAAGTGAAATCGGTTCGCAATTTGGATTCGGTGACACATCCTCAGGAACTGATGCTACTGAGAAAAAATGTTGTTTTTTATGCAGAAGGTAGGGGTTTAGGAGTAAATGATAGGGGGGGAATAGAGTCCAAAGAGAGAGATAAGAACAATTGGACAAAAAGAGTGGATAATGATCTGAGGGGGAGGGTGAATAGCTGTTTATGGGGACTGTTAGTGGCTAACCATAGGTAGTGTGTAATGCCAGGCTATGTAATAACAAGGCCTGGTGTGTGGGGTAAGGGGCAAAGACACTAGGACGTGGGAGAGTTCAGGACCTAAAATTATTGAATTTGATGTTGAAGCCAGAGGATTGTAGGGTTCCCGACTGGGAGATGAGGTGTTGTTCTTCCAGCTTGTGGTGCTGGAAAAGCACAGAAGGTGAGGCAGCATCCAAGGAGCAGGTGAATTGACATATTGGGCATGTAAGCACTTCATC
>NW_025126349.1:0-1097 GCF_004010195.1 Chiloscyllium plagiosum | reverse complement strand
CAACTTTGATCTCCAGCATCTGCAGACCTCACTCTCTCCTCGATGCATTTAGGCAAGACTAATTCGAGAGCGAATTATACAATGAACGGAAGATTCTTGGGAAAAGTTGATCGGCAGTGAGATCTTGGAGTGCAGTTCCATTGTACCGTGAAGGTTTCTGCACAGGTGGATACAGTGGTCAAGAAGTCTTATAATATGCTTGCCTTCATTGGATGGGGTATTGAGTATAAGAGCTGACAAGTCATGTTAAAATTGTACAAGGTATTGGTTCGGCCGCATTTAGAATGCTGTGTACAGATCTGTTTGGCACATTACCAAAAGGATGTGGACGCGTTGTAGAGGGCGCAGAGAAGGTTTACCAGATTCGGTTCATTTTCATTAGAAGAAAAGACATTGAGGCGGGACCTGTTTGAGGTTTATAAAATCATGAAACGTAGAGACAAGGGGGAGAGAGACAAGATTTTTCACAGGATTAGGGATTCAATAACGAGAGGTCACGCTTTCAAGGTGAGAGGTGGAAAGTTTCAGGGAGATGCCGCGGCAGGTACTTCATACATAGGGTGGTGGGCGCTTGGATCACGTTGCCAGCAGAGGTGGTGGAGGCAGGCACGGTCGATTCATTTAAGATGAGTCTGGGATAAATGCATGAGTAGGAGGGGAGTGGAAGGATACAGATGCTTAGGAATTAACCAACATGTTTCGACATTACATTTTAATCGGCTCAGGCTTGGAGGGCCGAAGGGCTTGTTCCTGGGCTTTAGATTAGACTCTGTACAGTGCGAAACCAGGCCCTTTGTCCCAACACGTCGACACCACACATCCGAAGAGAAACCCAAAAAACCCATTCCCCTTTCCTATATTTACCCTGATTAACGCACCTAATACTGCGGGCAATTTAGCATGGCTGATTCAGCTGACCTGCACATCTTTGAATTGTGGGATGAAACCCACGCAAATTTGGGGAGCATTGCGGTGGAAAGAAAAGCTGTCAAGTCCGGGCCAAATCCAGAGGTATGAACAGCTTCAGAATCTGGAGGGTAGTACAAATGAGGAAGAGGCATGTATCTTTCAGGCGTTTAGAGGTAGCAGGTTTCACA
>NW_025126348.1:0-1097 GCF_004010195.1 Chiloscyllium plagiosum | reverse complement strand
GAGCAATTGTGGGATCCTCAATCCTGTCAGCAGCTTAAAGATTACATTGTTAGTAAGTTTTATAGAGTTGGATTTTCTGCTGCCTTGAGTTGTATGAGGAAAGACAAGAAAGTTGGGGAAATATGGCAAGAATGAAAGCATTAGATTTTGTTGTGAAATCTATTTCCAATTTTCCCATTTCTGGTTTAAACAGGGAATTCTGAATCGCACTAGTGAGGGGTGATCACTTCATTTTCATGCCGTTCTATCTCATTAGGAGCTGATCTTACCTCATTTCAATGGAGATTCTAATCCTTCCTTCAGTTCCTATGGAAACCAGATGGTGCCAGTTCCCAACAGGAAAGCCTGGGCAGTTACCTGGAGGCAGGAGCTCACTGTTTGCTTCTCCAGGTCTTCATCCATCTCCACCATCAGCACCATTTCACTGCATGCTCCATCAACACTGTCCTCTCCCACACTCTGTCGGTGTGTGTGGGCATCACCAAACCCCAGCCTCACCACATCATTCTGGCTGCTTTCAGATTAACTCACCCTTCACTGTGGAGCTCAGAGTCAATGATGTCGTACCTGCTTCTGCCAGGTTGGTTCACAGTCAGGGGCATGGGCACATTTCATGCATCTGGCTCTGAGCTAACTTTCTAAAGGCTCATTCACTTTGTGTTTACTTGAGGGCTGTCAGGTTTATCTCAGTGTTTAGTGCAGAGTGACAGGCATTCACCATGTCACTCGTCAGAGTATCACACAGTGCAGAGGATGAATCTGTATAGAGAACAGCATGGAGATGTGTCGAGGAAATTACTTATTCATTGGTGGAATCTGGGCATCGCTGGCTGCCCGGTATTTATTGCCCATCCCTAGTTGCCCCTTGAGAAGGTGGTGGTGAGTTACCTTCTTGAACTGCTGCAGTCCACCTGCTGTGGGTTGACCCACAATGCCATTAGGGAGGGAATTCCAGGATTTTGGCCCAGTCATTGTGGAGGAACGATGATCTATTTCAAAGTTGGATGGTGAGGGGCTGGAAGGGGAACTTGAAGGAGGTAGCATTCCGATATATCTTCTGCTCGTGTCCTTCTGAATGGAAGTGGTTGTGGGTTTAG
>NW_025126347.1:0-1097 GCF_004010195.1 Chiloscyllium plagiosum | reverse complement strand
ATCTTGCTTAAATTGTACCGGATGTTGATGAGACCACACTTGGAGTGTTGTGTGCAGGTTTGGAATACTTATCTGATGAAGAATGTTCTGTTTCTGAAGACTACACGGCAAAGACTTAACAGAGTGATTCCTGGGATGGTAGGACTGACGTATGAGGACAGAATGTACTGGCTAGGATGAAATTCACTTGAGTTCACAAGAATGAAGTAAGTTCTCACAGAAACGAATACAGGACTAACAAGGTAAATGCAGGAAGGATGCTATCACATAGTGGGGGTGGGGGTGGGGGTGGGGGAGTTGTCACAATTTCAGGATGTGGGTTAGGCTATTTAGGATTGAGTTGATGAAAAATAATTTTTACCTCAGAGACTGGTGAACCTGTAGAATTTGCTGCCACAGAAAGCAGTTAAGGCCAAAATATTGAATGTTTCCAAGATGATATATATAGTTCGGAGGGCTAAAGGGATCAAAAGGTAAGGATCTAAAGTTGTAGCGGGTTACTGAGTAGTATGATCAGCCATGATCATACTGAATAACGGAGCAGGATTGAACACCACAACAAGCGACTCCCGTTCCTCTCTTCTAAGTTTCTATTCTGTTAAGGGTAGCAAATTAAAACAAAATGATTGTGACTGACCCAGATATCAGCATTACGTTTCACTACTGGATAGAAATGCTGTAAGTCCGCAGTGACCATCAATTTGGGGGCGGTTTCACCATACGGCCTGCAGCAGTTCAAGAAGGTCAACGAGAGGCAGGGTGATTTTGGAAGCTTCTTGTCTAGCTGCCGTCTCTCACTTTCGATTCAGTTCTCAAATTGTTGAATGTTCTGACAAAGACGACATAGTATATAGGAAAGAAGAAAACATCTTTATAGGTTTGCTGATAATAAACCGAGAATCGCGGCCGTTGACCGGGACCTGTATCTGGGAAAGAGCCTGCGGCTCTCTGCGGCTTAAATCGCGACCCCGGAAACGCCATGTTTGGGGCTAGAGCCTTACATTGATCAACCATGAAACCTACAATCGGGGATGTAGCTCCGTGCACTGCCCGCCCCTTTAAAATTCACACACCCCTAGAGATAGGATACACCAACG
>NW_025126346.1:0-1097 GCF_004010195.1 Chiloscyllium plagiosum | reverse complement strand
AGGGGCGTCAGGGCTGACAACTCAATATCCCGTTCTATAAGATCTATAGGCACGACAAGAGAGGTGGTAAAAGAGGAAGTGGGGTTGCATTATTAATTATGGTGTCAGTTACTGCAGGAAGAATGATCTTCTAATGAGACTTGGTGGTTAGAGCTCAGGATCAAAACCATGACAGACACACATGCTGGGAATATATTCTAGACTCCCAGATAAAAGAAAATACAGGAGCTGATAAAAAGTCAATTTACGAGAAGTGTTAATACAACAATAGGATCATTATATTCAGGCATTTCAATTCCAAACATTCATTCGGGCAGTGATAACTTTATAACAGGGGGCAGATGCATTGAAATTTATTCCAGAGAGCTTCTTATGTCGATGTGTAACAGATACAACAATGGGCGGGGCTGTGCTGGGCCTCACCTTGGGAACGAAGCCAGTCAGATGTTGCAGGCAGGATTGGGTTGAGCATGAAAGGACCATTGGCCGTGACTCATATGTTTTGAGTTTGGTAAGGAAAAGACCCAAAACTGTTTGAAAAATAAAAGCTTTTTGGATTTGGGAGACCGATTTTATGAAAAAATATGACAGGATCTGGTCAAAGTGCAGATGCTTCTGGGTGCTTCTGGGTCCCATTCAGAATCCTCTGAACTTGGTTCTTCCTTCTGTGCTGTAATCATGAACACCTTCTCCTCTTGCTTTCTTTCACTATCAACCTATCTTTTGAGCATATTCACATGACATACTTTGTGAGATTTCTTCCTGTCTGGAGTCCTTCTCAATTCGCTCATCTCACTAAAGTTCTTCTCAACTTGATAAGGTACACGAAACCTTGCTCTTAAATGCTCACCTGTTACTGGAAGGAACACCAATGTCTTACTCCCAATGGGAAAATTGTAAATTTGTGATTTCTTATCTGCTTCCTGTTTCATTGTATGCTGCGATACGTTTAAATGTATCTATCCAACTCTCCGGCTCTATTTAATCATTCCCTAAAATTTGACACATCGTCCAAATGGGTGGTCTCTGAATTCTGACTTGTTAAATCTTCCCGCATCAAATTGAATGGTCCTGCTAGTTCTTGCCCAAAAATTAAT
>NW_025126345.1:0-1097 GCF_004010195.1 Chiloscyllium plagiosum | reverse complement strand
ACAGTCTCACCAACCCTGTACACAATACTCTAGTTACAGTCTCACCAACACTGTACGCAATAGTCCAGGTGCAGTCTCACCAAACCTCTACACAATACTTGAGGTTTAGCCTCACCAACCCTGTACACAATTCTCCAGGTACAGGCTCACCCATCCTGTACACAACATACCAGGTACAGTCTCACCAACCCTGTACACAATACTCCAGTTACAGTCTCACCCGACCTGTAAACAACACTCCAGGTACAGTCACACCAACCCTGTACACAATAGTCCAGGTACAGTCTCACCAATCCTGTACACAACACTCCAGGTACAGTCTCACCAACCCTGTACGCAATACTCCAGTTACAGTCTCACCAAACCTGTACACTATAGACCAGATGCAGTCTCACCAAACCTGTACACAATAGTCCTGGTACAGTCTCACCAACCCTGTACACAGTACTCCAGGTACAGTCTCACCAACCCTTTCCACAATACTCCAGGTACAGTCTCACCAACCCTGTACACAATACTCCAGGTACATTCTCACCAGCTTTGCACACAATACTCCAGGTACAGTCTGACCAACCCTGTACACAATACTCCAGGTACAGTTCCAAAAGCCCTGTGCACAATACTCCAGGTACAGTCTCACCAACCCGGTACACATTACTCCAATACAGTCTCACCAACCTTGTACACAATACTCCGGGTACAGTCTCAAAAAACATGTACACAATATTCCAGGTACAGTCATACCAACCCTGTACAAAATACTCCAGGTACAGTCTCACCAACACTGTACACACTAGTCCAGGTACAGTCTCACCAACCCTGTACACAATAATCCAGGTATAGTGTCACCAAAAATATACACAATGGTTCAGATACAGTCTCACCAACGCTGTACACAATACTCCAGGTACAATCTCACCAAGCATGTGCACAATGGTCCAGATACAATCTTATGAACCTTGCACACAATAGTCCAGTTACAGTCTCCACAACACTGTCCACAATACTCCAGGTACAGTCTCACCAATCCTGTTCACAATACTGCACGTACAGTCTTACCAACTGGGTACACAATATTCCAGGGACAGTCTCACCAA
>NW_025126344.1:0-1097 GCF_004010195.1 Chiloscyllium plagiosum | reverse complement strand
TCCAGGAATATCCTCCCTTAGCGCAGCTGTAATGCTATCACTTATCAAAAATGCCACTCCCTCTCCTCTCTTGCCTCCCTTTCTGTCCTTCCTGTAGCATTTGTATCCTGGGACATTAAGCTGCCAATCCTGTCCATCCCTGAGCCATGTTTCTATAATTGCTATGATATCCCAGTCCCATGTTCCTAACTATTCCCTCAGTTCATCTGCTTTCCCCGTTAGACCTCTTGCATTGAAATAAATGCAGTTTAATTTATTAGTCCTACCTTGTTTCTGCCTGCCCCGTCTGTTTGACTGTCTTCTGTTCTCAACTGTACCAGTCTCAGATTGATCTCTTTCCTCACTATCTCTGCCCCCCCACCTTACTAGTTAATCCTTCTCCCATACACCAGCTCCTCAGCCATGCATTCATCTGCTCTATCCTCCTATTCCTGCCCTCACGAGGTTGTAGCACCGGGAGTATTCCAGATATTACTACTCTCGAGGACCTCCTTTTTAAATTTCTGCCTAACTCTCTGTAATCATCCTTCAGAATCTCAACTTTTTCCCTTTCTATGTCGTTGGTTCCAATGTGGACAATGACCTCTTGCTGGCCCCTCTCCCCCGTGAGAACATTCTGCACCTTCTCTGAGACATCCTTGATCCTGGCACCAGGGAAGCAACACACCATTCTGATTTTTCACTGCTGGCCACAGAAACGTTGTCTGTACTTCAGACTAGAGAATCCGCTAACACAATTGATCTTTTGGAACCCGACGTACCCCTCATTGCATGAGAGCCAGTCTCAATACCAGAAACTTGGCTGTTCGTGCTACATTCCCCTGAGAATCCTCCCCCCCCCCTACATTTTCCAAAACAGCATATTTGTTTGAAATGGGTATAGCCACAGAACACCCATTGAAGATGATTATTGCCTGGCACATGCATGGCATGAATATTACTTGCTACTTGTCAGTGCAAGCCTGGTTATTGTCCAGGTCTTGCTGCACTTCAACATTTTTTTTTAGATAGAAAATTAGATAGATAGATAGATAGAAAAATACAGCGCAGTACAGGCCCTTTGTCCCTCGATGTTGCGCCGATCCAAGCCCACTTAA
>NW_025126343.1:0-1097 GCF_004010195.1 Chiloscyllium plagiosum | reverse complement strand
TACCTCTGCAGTTGCAACAAAGAAGGCTGCTCAAAATTTATTGATAGACAAATATCAGTTGTGATAGTGTTGACATTCGCCTTTGGATGAAAGGCTGAGATAAGATAGCATTATGCCACTTCCACCTGTCCGATGATCACATGAAGAACACAACGTGGGATGTTGGGGTTTGTACATTGAGGTATGCAACTGGGCCGGGTCTGTGTCAGGTGGAAACAAGGGAAAGCGTTTCCATGTCTCGGAGATGTAAGGCACCTGACGGAATTTTCATTATGTATGCAGTGACGCAATCGAGGAGTTATCCTGGAGTTAGATTATGTCCTAACAGTTTAAATTTACCTGAGCAGGTCTTTTACTTCTGCACTTTATGAAAGTAATCTAAGTTAGTTGCAGACTGCAGAAGATTGCGGGCTTGGATCTCCTGTTCAGTGGGGAATTCAACTTCCTGAGCAGGGTGTTCACAGATAATTCAATACTTTCAGATCAGTCTGTTTAAAGATGTTATCACACATCACATGAACAACCACGAAGTGAGTCCGGTCAGCCGAGCGTTGGAATCCTACAACAGCATCGCAAGAATGCTGCATTGCTTCGAAGTGTGCTATGATGAACACTCTGCTCAAGTCTTCTCAGGTCTTGCTCCTATCAATGCCTGCATAATGACTGTCCAGACAATGGCAAATCTGATTCATGAATTCCAACGAGTAAGAAAAGTCCAAGTGATCCATAATTAACCAGACAAGAGAAAAAAATGGAAAATAAAGAAAAATGCATGCAATTGTGCACAAATTGACTCAGGTCGGAAGAGTGGACAAAACCTACAAATAAAAAAGAAAACATCGAATATGACTGCAGAAGTGAAAATACTCAATGATTATCAGTAGATAATGAGATATTCTATTCAAACATTTTGAAAGAAGCAAAGATTTAACAAAGTGAGCATTGGCCCATCACTGCATGAAAATCGAGAGATAATAATTCAAATAATTCAAAGGTAATGAATTGAATTGATACTTTGAATCAGTCTTCCCCAGAAGGGATAGACATGTAATCGAAGAAACAACATGAAACAAGAAACTAAGGCATTGAGGATTTGA
>NW_025126342.1:0-1097 GCF_004010195.1 Chiloscyllium plagiosum | reverse complement strand
TCTGGGTGAGAGTGGCAGAGAGTGGACATTGCCTGGGTGAGAGTGGCAGAGAGTGGACATTGTCTGGGTGAGAGTGGCAGAGAGTGAACATTGCCAGGGTAGTGGTACATGGAGTGGACATTTTCAGGTTAGAGTGACTGTGAGTGGACATTGCCTGGCTGAGACTGACAGTGAGTGGACATTGCCTGGATTAGAGTGACCGTGACTGGACATTGCCAGGGTAGAGTGACATAGAGTGGACATTGCCTGGGTTAGAGTGACAGAGAGTGGACATTGCCTGTGTAGAGTGACAGAGAGTGGACATTGCCTGCGTTAGAGTGACAGGGAGAGGGCATTGTCTGGGTTAGAGTGACCAAGACTGGACATTGCCAGGGTAGAGTGACAGAGACTGGACATTGCCTGGGTTAGAGTGACAGAGACTGGACATTGCCTCGGTTAGGGTGACTGATAGTGGGCATTGCCTGGGTGAGAGCGACCGAGACTAGACATTGCCTGGGTGAGATTGACAGAGAGTGGACATTGCCTGGGTAGAGTGACAGTGAGTGGACATTGTCTGGGTGAGAGTGACAGTGAGTGTACATTACCAGGGTAGAGTGACCGTGAGTGGACATTGTTTGGGTGAGAGTTACAGAAAGTGGACATTGCCTGCGTAGAGTGACCGAAACTGGACTTTGCCTGGGTGAGAGTGACCGAGAGTGGACATTGCCTGTGTTAAGAGCGACAGAGGGTGGACATTGCCAGGGTAGAGTGACAGAGAGTGGACATTGCCTGCGTTAGAGTGACAGAGACTGGACATTGCCAGGGTGAGAGTGACCGAGAGTGGACATTGCCTGTGTTAGAGTGACAGAGAGAGGACACTGCCTGCATAGAGTGACCGAGAGTGGACATTGCCTGTGTTAGAGTGACAGTGAGTGGACATTGCCCGGGTAAGTGTGACCGAGAGTGGACATTGCCAGAGTACAGTGACTGAGAGTGGACATTGCCTGTGTTAGAGTGACAGAGAGTGGGCATTGCCAGGGTAGAGTGACAGAGAGTGGACATTGCTAGGGTAGAGTGACTGAGAGTGGACATTGCCTCGGTTAGGGTGATTGAGAGTG
>NW_025126341.1:0-1097 GCF_004010195.1 Chiloscyllium plagiosum | reverse complement strand
CTCCAGCGTGGAGCCGGACAGCTACCTCAGACCTGGGAGGGTCCAGCAGTTTGCCGTCACCACGGGAATGGACACAGCTACCCCAGAGGGGCAAGACCAGCAGCAAATGGACAGTGTTAACCTTGTAAACTGTTAAAATGGTGTTAAAAATTGCCAGCATCAATGTGCGTAGCATCAAATTGGCTACGCGATGTGTTTCTATGATGGCCTTCCGGGCCAACGCTAAATCCGACGTCCTGTTTCTGCAGGAGTGTGGGATACCGCACCTCAGCAGCTACAGGAGATGGGCGAGCTTGTGGGCCCACGGGCCGTCAGTTTGGTCGGGGGGCAACGATAGCTGCGCCTCCGGCCTGGGTATCCTGTTGAGAGGAGGCAACTTCAGCATCTCCGAGGTTAAGGAGGTGGTGGGCGGGCGCCTCCTCGTCGCCGACATCATGTACAGGAATGCTCCCCTGAGACTGATTAATGTGTACGCCCCAGTGGGTAAGAGTAAACGGTTGGCCGTCCTGCAGCAGCTTCCACTGTTGCTGGCTACGTCCAGGCCGGTCATTCTGGCCGGAGACTTCAACTGTATCATTGATGCAGACGGACGATCCGGCAAGGGGGACAGTAAATTGGACGCCACGTCCAGAGCCCTGATGGACACGGTCAAAGATGCCAAGCTGCACGACATCTTCAGCACCCCTGCAGACGCAGCGCAGCGTAGATACACCTGGTCACGGGCAGAAGGGTCTATCCGCTCAAAGATAGATTACCTGGTTGTGTCCCGAACGCTCTCGGTCAGATCCACCAACATCAAGCCGGTGTTCTTCTCTGACCACTGCCTCCTGTTGGCCAACTGTCACCTACAGGACGAGTAGCGGGCTGGTAAGGGAACGTGGAAGCTGAACACAAAGCTGTTGACCCCGGGAAACATTGAGGAGCTCAAGAGGGACTACGCAGGTTGGAGAACCGTGATGCCCCTCTTTAAGTCCCCAGCGGACTGGTGGGAAACAGTAAAAGGGAACATCAAGAGGTTCTTCATCCTCAAAGGTGTTCAGGAGGCGAGAGAGAGGTGGGGAAAGCTGTCCCAGCTCCAGGAAAGTATACAGAACCTG
>NW_025126340.1:0-1097 GCF_004010195.1 Chiloscyllium plagiosum | reverse complement strand
ACCCCTCAGTTTCCTACACTCTAAAGAAAAAAAAAGTCATACACATGTCCAACCTCTCTCTATAACTCAGTCCCTTGAATCCAGACAACACCCTTATAAATTTCTTCTGCACTCTTTCCAGTTGCACTCTTTCCAGTTTAATAACATCCTTCCTACAACATGGTGACCAAAACTGAACACAATTCACCAAGTGTGGCCTTACCAATGTCCTGTACAACTGCAACATAACTCCCCAACTTCTCAATGCCCTGACTGATGAAGGCCAGTGTGCCAAAAGCCTTCTTCACTGTCCTGTCTACCTGTGACTCCACGGTCAGAGAATTGTGGACCTCAACTTCAAGACCCTTATGTTCTACTATACTCCCGAAGGCCTGAACATTCTCTCCTATCTTGAATTGATTTTCAAAAACGCAAAATCTCACACTTATCTATATTAAAGTTCTTTGAGGTGGTGTCAAGACAGGTCGACAACGACAGAGCAGTGGATGTGGTGTATATGGATTTCAGCAAGGCATTTGATAGGGTTCCCCATGGTAGGCTCATTCATAAAGTCAGGAAGTATGGGATACAGGGAGATTTGGCTATCTGGATTTAGAATTGGTTGGCTGACAGAAGGCAGAGAGAGTGGTTGTAGATAGAAAATATTCTTCCTGGAGGACAGTATCGAGGGGGGTCCCACAGGGCTCTGTTCTTGGGCCTCTGCCCTTTGTAGTTTTTATAAATGACTTTGATGAGGTCAAGGGGTGGGTTGGTAAATTTGCAGATGACAAAAGGTTGGAAGTGTTGTCGATTGTGTAGAGGGCTACTGCAGACTGCAGCGCGACATAGACAGGATGCAGAGCTGGGCTGAGAAATGGCAGATGGAGTTCAACCTGGATAAATGCGAAGTGGTGCATTTTGGAAGGTCGAATTCGAATGCTGATATCAGATTAAAGACAGAATTCTTGGCAGAATGGAGGAACAGAGGGATCTGGGTGTGCAAGTACATTGATCCCTCAAAGTTGCCACCTAAGTGGATAGGGCTGTTAAGAAAGCATATGGTGTTTTGGCTTTTTTTTTTTTACAGGAGTTTAAGAGCCGTGAGGTTTTGCTGCAGC
>NW_025126339.1:0-1097 GCF_004010195.1 Chiloscyllium plagiosum | reverse complement strand
GTTTTTAAAATGTAACATATCAGCTTAAGTAAAAATCGGGGCTTTTGATTATAATGGAAATGTTTGAAGTTAAGTAAGATTGATAACTCATTTGAATTCTCTTAAAGGGAGTAACTAGCTGAATCAAGAGAGATGTTGTGACAGGAGCCCCCAGACCAGTGGCGTGCTCCACTTGCACTATGTGGGAAATAAGGGATGCTTCCAGTGTCCCTGACGGCTATGTGCGCCGGAAGAGTGTCCATCTGCAGCTACTGGGAAACTGTTTGTCAGAGGTGGAGCTGTGAGTGGCCTCACTATGGAGCATCTTCGATACTGAGAATGTTATGGACAGCACATTTGGTGAGTTAGTCACACTTCAGCTGAGGGTTACACAGGCAGAAAGGGAATGGATGACCATCAGATCAAGTAAAAGGCTCAGGAAGGGAGTGCAGGACTCCCCAATGGTTATGCCCTTCTCAAACAGATACTGTACACTGCTTGGGATTCTGTAGAGGGCGGTAATGGGTAGGGTGGCCACTCAGGAAATCAGCACCTGCCAGGGTCATGACACCACAGAGAACTCTGCTGCACAGAACAGGAGGAATGAGAGTGGCAGGGATATCGTGACAGGGGATTTAATAGTCACGTGCTGTTGAGAGCAGGGACAAGAGGGTGGATCAACTGGATGTGTGGCTAGAGAAATGGTGTACCAGAGAAGGGTTCAGAATCTTCAGGCATTGGGACAGTTTCTGGATTAGGTGGCACCTGTACAAGCCTGACCGGCTACCCCTGGGTAGGGCTGGGAGAAATCTCCTGGTGCCAGTCCCATTAGTGAGGTTTTAACTAGTCTGGCAGGGGGATGTGAACTAAAGTGTAGGCTTAGATGGGTCAGGTTCAAGTCAGGGAATGGGAGGAAGGATATCAGTGATGTAGTCACCAGCTCAGAAAGCCAAAGGGAGGGAGGATTAAACAAGAATTGAGTCCTTCTTCATCCATCAGTACTGACATCCCAGGAATCAGAGTCAACAAAATATGGAGCTCGACAGCTCTCTTTCTCTAAATGCTTCAGCAAAATGGTGGAAATGTACAATAAAAACGAAATTTGCTGGAAATCATCA
>NW_025126338.1:0-1097 GCF_004010195.1 Chiloscyllium plagiosum | reverse complement strand
AATGCCTTTGTTACCCATTATTGTTAGCGTTGCTCATTTTGCCTGAGTTTCTGCAAGGTTGTGAACCATTGAATATTTATGTTCAACTTTTGTTCACCCTCGAACCACATCTCGCTGGTGTCTAAATTTCTTCTATCTCTGTGTCAGAAATCCATCTGTCTTATTGATGAGACTTCGTCCATTCAAAAAACACATAATTTACTCTTTCCCACAATTTCCTGTCATAAACCTATTCACTGGTGTACAGTTTTAGTTAATCGCTGTCCCATTCTGTTCCTTCCTGCTTGTCTATGGGCACTTCCCCATGCTGTTCCGATGCTCCACCTTTTCTCTTTGGATTTGGAAAGCTCCTTTCACCTGGACCCTGTCCCTGCATCCTCTCTGTCAGTTTAAAGCCCTGTCCTTAAACCAACTGACATGATTGGCCAGGACACTGGTTCCAGCACAGTTCCAGTGGGACTATCCTAATGGATTATTTTTTTATAAATCAGGTAGGGGATGTGGGTGTCTCTGGCTGACCAGCCTTTCTTGCCCATCCCTAGCTGCCCATGAGCTGAGTAGTTTGCTCGGCCATTTCAGAGGGCAATTGAAATGCAAACACTTTGCTGTGGGTATGTCGTGAAGACCACGTGAGCATGATCAGATCTCGTATGATTGGCCAGGACACTGGTCCCAGCACAGTTCCAGTGGGACGATCCTAATGGATTATTTTTTTATAAATCAGGTAGGGGATGTGGGTGTCTCTGGCTGACCAGCCTTTCTTGCCCAGCCCTAGCTGCCCATGAGCTGAGTAGCTTGCTCGGCCATTTCAGAGGGCAATTGAAATGCAAACACTTTACTGTGGGTATGTCGTGAAGACCACGTGAGGATGATCAGATCTCGTTGTCGAAAGGACAAGTGGGCGGCACGGTGGCTCAGTGATTAGCACTCCTGCCTCACAGCACCAGGGTTCCAGGTTCGATTTCAGCCACGGGCGACTGTGTGGCGTTTTCACATTCTCCCCGTGTCTGCGTGAATTGCTTCCGGATGCTCTGGTTTCCTCCCACAGTCCAAAGACGCGCAGATCATGCGAATTGGCCATGCTAAATTGCTCATAA
>NW_025126337.1:0-1097 GCF_004010195.1 Chiloscyllium plagiosum | reverse complement strand
AGCAGTGTGAGCTGTGTTATGGTGACGCAGTGCTGTGTGAGCTGTGTTATGGGAACGCAGGGCAGTGTGAGGTGTGCTATGGAGACTCAGGGCAGTGTGAGTTGTGTTCTGGAGACTCAGGGCAGTGTGAGCTGTATTATGGGCACACAGGGCAGTGTGAGTTGTGTTATGGGGACGTAGGGCAGTGTGTGCTGTGTTATGGGATGCAGGGCAGTGTGAGCTGTGGTTTGGGCACACAGGGCAGTGTGAGTTGTGTTATGGGGACGTAGGGCAGTGTGTGCTGTGTTATGGGATGCAGAGGGCAGTGTGAGCTGTGTGATGAGCACACAGAGCAGTGTGAGTTGTGTTATGGGGACATAGGGCAGTGTGTGCTGTGTTATGGGATGCAGGGCAGTGTGAGCTGTGTTTTGGGCACACAGGGCAGTGTGAGTTGTGTTATGGGGATGCAGGGCAGTATTAGCTGTGTTATTCGGACGCAGGGCAGTGTGAGCAGTGTTGTGGGGACACAGGGCAGTGTTTGCTGTGTTGTGGGGACGGAGGGCAGTGTGAGCTGTGTGATGAGAATGCAGTGCCGTGTGAGCTGTGTTATGGGGACACAGGGCAGTGTGAGCTGTGTTATGGGAATGCAGGGCAGTGTGAGCTGTGTTATGGGGACACAGGGCAGTGTGAGCTGTGTTATGGGCACACAGGGCAGTGTGAGTTGTGTTATGGGGACGTAGGGCAGTGTGTGCTGTGTTCTGGGATGCAGGGCAGTGTCAGCTGTGTTATGGGGACACAGCAGTGTGAGCTGTGTTATGGGGACGCAGGGCAGTGTGAGCTGTGTTATGGGAACACAGGGCAGTGTGAGGTGTGCTATGGAGACTCAGGGCAGTGTGAGTTGTGTTCTGGAGACTCAGGGCAGTGTGAGCTGTGTTATGGGGACACAGGGCAGTGTGAGCTGTTTTATGGGGACACAGCAGTGTTAGCTGTGTTCTGTGAACGCAGGGCAGTGGGAGCTGTGTTATGGGGATGCAGGGCAGTATTAGCTGTGTTATTGGGACGCAGGGCAGTGTGAGCTGTGTTGGGTGGACGCAGGTCAGTGTGAGCTGTGTGATGAG
>NW_025126336.1:0-1097 GCF_004010195.1 Chiloscyllium plagiosum | reverse complement strand
TTGCTTATTCTGACGTGTCCGAATTGTGATCAGTTAGGATCCTACTTTATAGCAAAATTGAATATTTCTTGTCAACAATTTTTGTAACTAACGGTTCCTTTCATTTGGAGAGCGTGAAGACTGCAGACCAGAGTCAAAGCACAGCAAAAAATGCAGCAATAATATCAATGCAGTTACTTCGCACATATAGCAAAAAAAAAACACAATGCAGGAAGAGAACCTTCGCCCATCATGCCGCTGCCAAACGCGATACCATTTGAAATTAATCCTGCAAGTCCAAGCATGGTCCATACTCCTCTATTTTCTGTCTTTACATACTTCTGTTTAAATATGTATGAGATGTTTGCTATCGTATCTTTTTCTATCACCTCAGATGCTCGAGAGTGTCAGGCCTGTTGAACCCTTCTGTGTAAATCAAAAAACGGAGCTTGGTGGACATGGAGTTCTGGAGAATGCACGAGCAAGGATAGGGGACTGGCTAAGCAAGAGAATACATAGTAGGGGGAAGTGGTTGTTTTGCTGATTGAAGATCAGTGGTGAGTGAGGTACCACACGAAGCGATGTTGTTCCCACACATTTTGATGATTCATGTAAATGATTTCGAGTAGAAGGACGAGATTGCTCCTGACAATCAACTGAGTCGACAGCCAAACTTTGCAGAGTATGTGGAGTGTCTGCAGAGAGATTTCAATGGAGAAGCGATTGGGCAAGGTTTTAGCTGATGGTGTACCATGTTGGTAAATATGTGGTTATCCATTTCGGAAATAAAAATCGTCGATCAGAGTACTATTTAATAGAGAAATTTGCAGCATGCTGTTGTGCAGTAGGACTGAGTAGTTCTGGTATATGAATCGCTGCAAGTTGATTTTGCAGGGGCAACAGTTAATCCTGAAGGCAAACTATATGTCTGCTTTCCTTGCACGAGGGATTGAAATTAAAAACAGAGAGGTTCTCGTACAATTAAAGAGGTTACTTCTGATGCCAAGCCTGGAATATTCTGTAAATTCTGACCTCCATACTTTGGGAAAGATGCACTGGCTTTGGAAGTGGTGCAGAGGAGGCTGACCAGATTGCTTCCACCAATGAGAGCGTTGCCA
>NW_025126335.1:0-1097 GCF_004010195.1 Chiloscyllium plagiosum | reverse complement strand
GTGGGGCTGATATACGCGTAGTGAGGGACACTCTAAGTGGGATAGTGTGTGGTTGAAAAAACCCGGAGGGATGGACAATCAGCAGGATAGTGTGGCGCTGATAAACCCGGAGTTGAGGACACTCTCAGCGGGATAGTGAGGGGCAGATAAACCCGGAGTGACAGACACTCTCCGCGAGATAGTGTGGGGCTCATAATCCCGGAGTTGAGGACACTCTCAAGGGGATTGTGTGGGGTTGATAAACCCGGAGTGTGGGACTCTCTCAGCGGGATAGTGTGAGGCTGATAAACCTGGAGTGAGGGACACTCTCAGTGGGATACTGTAGGGCTGATAAACCCGGAGTGAGGGACACACTCAGTGGATTCGTGTGGGGTTGATAAACACAGAATGGGGGACACTCTCAGCGGGATAGTGTAGGGCTGTTGAACCCGGAGTGAGGGACACTCTCAGAGGGACAGTGTGGGGCTGATAATTCCGGAGTTGGGGATACTCTCAACGGGATAGTGTGGCGCTGATAAACCCGGAATGAGGGACACTCTCAGCGGGATAGTGAGGGGCTGATAATCCCGGAGTTGGGGATACTCTCAGCGGGATAGTGAGGGGCTGATAATCCCGGAGTGAGGGACACTCCGCAGGATAGTGTGGGGCTTATAAACCCGGAGTGAGGGATACTCTCAGCGGGATAGTGTGGGGCTTATAAACCCGGAGTTGAGGACACTCTCAGCGGGATAGTGTGGCGCTGATAAACCCGGAGTGAGTGACACTCTCAGTGGGATAGTGTGGCGCTGATAAACCCGGAGTGGGGCACACTCTCAGTGGGATAGTTTGGGGCTGATAAACCCGGAGTTGGGGATACTCTCAGCGGGATAGTGAGGAGCGGAAAATCCTGGAGTGGGGTCACAGTCCGTGAAATAGTGTGGGGCTGATAAACCCGGAGTTGGGGATACCCTCAGCGGGATAGTGTGGGGCTGATAAACCCGGTGTTGGGGATGCTCTCAGCGGGATAGTGTGGGGCTGATAATCCCGGAGTTGGGGATACTCTCAGCGGGATAGTGTGGGGCTGATAATCCCGGAGTTGGGGACACTCTCAGCGGGAT
>NW_025126334.1:0-1097 GCF_004010195.1 Chiloscyllium plagiosum | reverse complement strand
TTCCCCACACACTGCACCGGGACTCATTTACCCACACGCTGCACCAGGACTTATTTCCCTACACGCTGCACCGTGACTCATTTCCCCACAGGCTGCACTGAAACTCATTTCCCCACACGCTGCACTGGGTCTCATTTCACCACACGCTGCACTGGGTCTCATTTCCTCTCACGCTGCACAGGATATCATTTCTCCACACGCTGCACTGGGTCTCATTTTCCCCAAAAGCTGCACCAGGACACATTTCCCCACACCTGCACCGCGACTTATTTCCCCACACGCTGCACTGGGACTCATTTCCCCACATGCTGCACTGGGACTCACTTCCCCACACGCTGCACTCGGACTCATTTCCCCTCACGCTGCACTTGGTCTCATTTCCCCTCACGCTGCAACGGCTATCATTTCCCCACACGCTGCACTGTGTCCCATTTCCTCACACGCTGCACCAGGACACATTTCCCCACACGCTGCACCAGGACTAATTTCCCAACATGCTGCACTGGAACTTATTTGCCCATACTCTGCACCACAACTCATTTCCTCACACGCTGCACTTGATCTCATTTCCCAACACGCTGCACCGGGACTCATTTCCCCACACGCTGCACCAGGACTCGTTTCCCCACACGCTGCACCAGGACGTGTTTCCCCATACGCTGCACTGGGTCCCATTTCCCCACACGCTGCACTGGGTCTCATTTCCCCACATGCTGCACTGGGACTCATTTCCCCTCACGCTGCACCGGGTATCATTTCCCCACAAGCTGCACTGGGTCTCATTTCCCAACAATCTGCACTGGGACTCATTTCCCCACACGCTGCACTGGGACTCATTTCCGCAAACGCTGCACTGGGACTCATTTCCCCACACGCTGCACTGGGACTCATTTCCCCACACGCTGCACTGGGTCTCATTTCCCCACACACTGCACTGGAACTCATTTCCCCACACGCGGCACTGGGTCTCATTTCCCCACACGCTGCACCAGGACGCATTTCTCCAAATAGTCCATCAGGACTCATTTCCCCAAACGCTGTACCAGGATTCAATTCCCCACATTCTGCACTGGGACTTATTTCCCCACACGCTGCAC
>NW_025126333.1:0-1097 GCF_004010195.1 Chiloscyllium plagiosum | reverse complement strand
AGAAGGTCAGAACTGACGGAGTGCTGCACTATCGGTGGGTCACACTGAGGGAGTGCTGCACTGTCATAGGGTCAGTACTGAGGGACTGTTGCACTGTCAGAGGGTCAGTGCTGAGGGAGCTTTGCACTGTCAGAGGGTCAGTACTGAGGGAGTGCTGCACTGTCAGAGGGTCCGTACTGCGGGACTGCTGCACTGTCAGAAGGTCAGTACTGAGGGAGCTTTGCACAGTCAGAGGGTCAGTACTGAGCGAATGCTGCACTGTCAGAGGGTCAGTACTGAGGGAGCGGTGCACTGTAAGAATGTCAGAACTAAAGGAACGCTGTACTGTCAAAGAACTGCACTGTCATAGTGTCAGTACTGAAGGTGTAACGCACTGTCGGAAGGTCAGTCCTGAGGTTGCACCACACTGTCACACGGTCGGTCGAGGCGCAGTGCCACACTGTCAAAGGGTCAGTACTGAGGGACTGCCACACTGTCAGAGGCTCTGTACTCAGAGAGCACTGCACCATCAGAGGGTCAGTACTGAGCGAGAACGACACTGTCAGAGGGTCAGCACTGAAGGAGAGCGCACTATCAAAAGATAAGTACTGAGGAAGCGCTACACAATGAGAATGTCAGTACTGAGTGAGTGCTATTGCAGAGGGTTAGTACAGAGAGTGTGCTGCACTGTCAGATGGTCAGTACTGAGGGAGCGCTGCACTGTCAGCGGGTCAGTACTGAGGGATTGCTGCACTGTCAGAGGGTCAGTACCGAGAGATTGCTGCACTGTCAGAGGGTCAGTACTGAGGGAGTGATGCACTGTCAGAGCGTCAGTACTGAGGGAGCACCACACTGTCAGAGGGTCAGCACTGAGGGAGTGCTGCATTGTCAGAGGTTGAGTCCAGAGGTCCAAGCCACACGATCAGTGGATATGCACTGAGGGAGCGCTGCACCATCAGAGGCTCAGTACTGAGGGAGCGCTGCACCGTCAGAGGATCAGTACTGAGGGAGTGCTGCACTGTCAGAGGGTCAGTACGGAGTGAGTGCTGCACTGTCAGAGGGTCAGTACCGAGGGAATGCTGAACTGTCAGAGGAGCAGTACTGAGGGAGTGCTGCAC
>NW_025126332.1:0-1097 GCF_004010195.1 Chiloscyllium plagiosum | reverse complement strand
GGTGTTTCTCCACGCATCCCTGAATGTGAAAGTATAATAGCCAGTTAAGAAATCACAAGGCATAGTGTTTATTCATCGAGGCGACATAATATGAGTTAAACATGCCACTGGTTAGGCCATAGATAGAATAAAGTGTGCAGTTCCGGCAGCCACATTACAGCAAGTGTTTTGATTTCTCAGTAACATCAGAAGCTATTGGGGTCACCACAGAGTTGGAAGCTTCAGTGGATTTGTTTTCCCTCCTAGATTGGAGAACTGCATCTGAGAATCTGTGTCTGATCTTTCCTTTTTGCCAAGTACATGCTTATGGAATATTATTGTATCAGAACACTTAATTGTTGATAGAGTCTAGGCCAACGCCTTCAAATATTTTTTGAGGAGCTCTGCTGTCTTCTATAAACACGTGACTACTTCTCTTCTTGTATAATTCATTGGCTGCACTAAATGGGCTATCTCTACACTTCTCCAATAATTTCTTTGAGCTGAATGACTTACTCATATTTCTGTGAGCTAGCGTGAGGAGCCGAATAATCTCCTCCTTTTAACTGTGGAAATGTGCAGTGTCCAGTAACACTGTTGCATGAATGTTACCAATACTTCCAACAGAACAAGCTTGAATGTTGTCCAGGTCTTGCTGCACATGGATACAGACTAGTTCAGGAGCTGAACGGGTACATATTTCCTGAATATTTGTGTGACCTTCATGAACACCCCCACTTCTAATCTTTATGAAGCAGCTGAAGATGTTTGTGCTGAGGAACTACCTTGAGGATCTTTTGCAGACATGTCCAGGATTGCATGGACTTTTTGTCCACAAACCACAATCATTGTGCTTTATGCTTTAAATCATTCTAACCAGGAAGGTTTACAACTCATTCCCATTAAGTGCAATCCTACTCAGGCTCCTTGAGACCATTCTTAGTTAAATGCTGCCTTGATGTCAGGGCCGGTCACTCTTTCCTGAGCCCTTGTGTTCACGTCTGTTGCTCATATCAATAGGTCACAGTGGGGGTAAGGAGTGCTTTTTGACCAATCAGAGTTGAGGGCTGTAAGAACTGGACATGAAAGAGGTTATTAGATCGTATAATCTTATTGTG
>NW_025126331.1:0-1097 GCF_004010195.1 Chiloscyllium plagiosum | reverse complement strand
ATCGATGGGCAACATGAAACTGATTATTGATGTGGTCTGAGGGGCTGCCCTATCGATGGTCAACATGAAACTGATTATTGATGTGATCTGAGGTACTGCCCTATCGATGGTCAACATGAAACTGATTATTGATGTGGTCTGAGGGGCTGCCCTATCGATGGGCAACATGACACTGATTATTGATGTGATCTGAGGGCCTGCCCTATCGATGACCAACATGAAACTGATTATTGATGTGATCTGAGGGGCTGCACAATCGATGATCAACATGACACTGATTATTGATGTGATCTGAGGGGCTGTCCTATCGATGATCAACATGAAACTGATTATTGATGTGATCTGAGGGGCTGCACATTCGATGGTCAACATGAAACTGATTATTGATGTGATCTGAGGGACTGCCCTATCGATGGTCAACATGACACAGATTATTGATGTGATCTGAGGGGCTGCCCTATCGATGGTCAACATGAAACTGATTATTGATGTGATCTGAGGGACTGCCCTATCGATGATCAACATGAAACTGATTATTGATGTGATCTGAGGGGCTGGCCTATCGATGGTCAACATGAAACTGATTATTGATGTTATCTGAGGGACTGCCCTATCATTGATCAACATGAAACTGATTATTGATGTGATCTGAGGGACTGCACTATCGATGGTCAACATGACACTGATTATTGATGTGATCTGAGGGGCTGCCCTATCGATGGTCAACATGAAACTGATTATTGATGTGATCTGAGGGACTGCCCTATTGATGGTCAACATGAAACTGATTATTGATGTGATCTGAGGGGCTGCCCTATCGATGGTCAACATGAAACTGATTATTGATGTTATCTGAGGGACTGCCCTATCGATGGCCAACATGAAACTGATTATTGATGTGATCTGAGGGACTGCCCTATCGATGATCAACATGAAACTGATTATTGATATGATCTGAGGGGCTGGCCTATCGATGGTCAACATGAAACTGATTATTGTGGCCTATCGATGGTCAACATGAAACTGATTATTGATGTTATCTGAGGGGCTGCCCTATCGATGGCCAACATGAAACTGATTATTGATGTGATCTGAGG
>NW_025126330.1:0-1097 GCF_004010195.1 Chiloscyllium plagiosum | reverse complement strand
TTCCAAACAAGGTGAAATTAGTTTAGACCCATCTCCTGGATGATTGGTTGATCGATGAGATGTAGGATTGATCCATTAAATTGCATGATGTAATGGTAAGTTCCTGGGGAGTGTTGCTAAACGAAGAGACCTTGGAGTTCAGGTTCATAGCTCCTTGAAAGTGGAGTCGGAGATAGATAGGATAGTGAAGATGTCATTTGATATGTTTCCCTTTATTGGTACATCGAGTACACGAGTTGCAAGGTCATGTTGCGGCGGGACCGCACATTATTTGGAGGTGGAGGTGTTGGACTGGGGTGTACAAAGTTAAAAATCACACAACACCAGGTTGTAGTCCAATGGGATAGTTTGGAAACGTTAGCATTTGGAGCGCTGCTCCTTCATTTGGTGTTTGTGGAGCATAAGATCATAAGGTCGGAAGGCATTAAATTCTGTGTCTTACAATCTTATACTCCACAACCACCTGATGAAGGAGCAGCGCTCCAAAAACTAGTGCTTCCAAATAAACCTGTTGAACTATAACCTGGTACAGGACAATAGTGATGACACTTTTGGGATATTGTGTGCAATGCTGGTCTCTCTCCATTTGGAAATATGTTTTGAAACTTGAAAGGGCTCAGAAAACATTTACAGGGATGTTGCCAGGGTTGGAGGTTATCAGCTATAGGGAGAGGCTGAATCAGCTGGGACTGTTTTCCCTGGAATGTTAGAGGTTGAGGGGTGACCACATAGAGGGGCATGGATAGGTACATCGACAAGGCACTTTCCCAGGGGTGGGTGAGTCCAGAACTAGAGTGCATAGGTTGAGTGTGAGGGGGTGGGGGAATTTAAAAGGGATCTCAGGTGCAACATTTTCATACAGAGCATGGTGTGTGTATGGAATGATCTGCCAGAGGGAGTGGTGGAGGCTGGTACAGTTACAACATTTAAAAGGTATCTAGGTGGGTATATGAAAAGGAAGAGTTTAGAGGGATATGGGGCAAGTGTTGGCAAATGGTACTAGGTTAGTTTAGGATAGCTGGTCAGCATTGATGAGTTGGACAGAAGGCCCTGTTTCCATGCTGTACATTTCTATGACCCTGTCACTTTGTGATTCA
>NW_025126329.1:922-1097 GCF_004010195.1 Chiloscyllium plagiosum | reverse complement strand
ATTTCCCCTGCTTCCTTGACCTCCTTATCTCCCCCCAGTCTCCTTCAAGCCCTCCAACTTCCCTTTTGCTCCACCCTCAGTGAATGGAAGTTGGTTTTTCTTGCTCTGTGACTGCATGGATAGAGCGTGTAAAAGCAGATAAGTTAGGAATACCTTATGCTTACCTATGCAGGGG
>NW_025126329.1:0-862 GCF_004010195.1 Chiloscyllium plagiosum | reverse complement strand
TTCAGTATTAAACTACTTTAACCAATTAAGCACAGCAACTAGGTTAAAATGACCTCTACTTGTCCACTTGAACTGAAGCAAGTGTTAATGCTCCAATAATGACATAATATTGTTCACAGATAGTCAAACTTCAGGACATGAAGTTAGTGCATGTTGTACTGAAGTTATGCACAGCCTTAGTCACAAAGATAAAATCTTTTATGAGTGACGGGCAGAAATTGAACTCCCCCTCCCACTCTGACAAGGTCATGCAGGTCCTGGGCCTCCTCCACCGCCACTCCCTCACCCCCCCCAACGCCTGGAGGAAGAATGCCTCATCTTCCGTCTCGGAACACTTCAATCCCAGGGCATCAATGTGGGCTTCACCATTTCCTCATTTCCCCTCCCCCCACCTTACCCCAGTTCCAACCTTCCAGCTCAGCACCTTCCTCATGCTCTGTCCCACCTGCCAATCTTCCTTCCCGCATATCCACTCCACCCTCCTCTCTGATCTATTGCACACTTAGCTACCTTCTCCCCATCCCCACACCCCTCCCATTTATCTCTCCACCTCGGAGGCTCCCAGCCTCACTCCTAATGAAGGGCTCCTACCCGAAACATCGATTTTCCTGCTCTTCGGATGCTGCCTGACCTGCTGTCCTTTTCCAGCACCACTCTAATCTTGACTCTGATCTCCAGCATCTGCAGTCCTCACTTTCACCTAAAACTTTAACATAGTAGAACGAAACTGCTGGTTACTGCAAATATAAGTGATTAACTCTGATATCACATGCCCGGTGATCGTGTTCTGAGGATCTGTGTACAATGTGATAAACACTATTGCGAATATGACTATTTTAGGCAAATGGAGGGTGAATGAATA
>NW_025126328.1:0-1097 GCF_004010195.1 Chiloscyllium plagiosum | reverse complement strand
GCTCACACTTACTGCATCGATATCATCCTGAACTCTCACACTTAGTGCGTCACTATCACCCTGAACCCATCACACTTACTGCATCACTATCATCCTGATCCCCTCACGCTTAATGCATCACTATCACCCTGACACCATCACACTTGCTGCGTCACGATCACCCTGACACCCTCTCACTTACTGTGTCACGATCACCCTGACCCCATCACACTTACTGCGTCACTATCACCCTGACGCCATCACATTTAATGCATCACTATCACCCAGATCCCCTCACACTTAATGCATCACTATCACCCTGACACCATCACACTTACTGCATCGATATCACCCTGAACCCTCACACTTAGTGCGTCACTATCACCCTGACCCCATCACACTTACTGTGTCACTATCATCCTGACCCCATTTCACTTATTGCATCACCATCAACTTGATCCCCTCACACTTACTGCGTCACTATATTCTTGACCCCATCACACTTACTGCGTCACTATCACCCTGAACCCTCACACTTAAGGCATCACTATCACCCTGACCCCATCACACTTACTGCGTCAATTTCACCCTGACCCCACTCAAACTTACTGTGTCAATATCACCCTGACCCCATCACACTTATTGTGTCACTATCATCCTGATCCCCTCACACTTACTGCGTCACTATCACCCTGACCCCCTCACACTTTCTGCATCACTATCACCCAGATCCCCTCACATTTCCTGCATCACTATATCCCTGACCCCTTACACTTATTGCGCCATAATCTCCCTGACCCCTGCGCACTTACTGCGTCACTAACACCCTGACCCCATCAGAATTACTGCGTCACTGTCTCCCCGAACCCCCACACTTACTGAGTCGCAATCACACTGACCCCCTCACACTTACTGCATCATTATCACCATGACACCCTCGCACTTATGGTGTCACTATCACACTGATCCCCTCACACTTAATGCATCACGATCTCCCTGACAACCTCACACTTACTGCGTCACTATCACCATGACCCCCTCACACTTACTGTGACACTACCACCCTGAACCCTCACACTAACTGCACCACTATCAACCTGACCCCCTCACACTTACTG
>NW_025126327.1:0-1097 GCF_004010195.1 Chiloscyllium plagiosum | reverse complement strand
GACAGGAACGACTGGGACGCCGCGCTGTCATTCGGCTTCGCGTCATACAGACTGGCGTAGAAGGATTTACTGATCCTCGTGACGTCAGCCTGAGATGACGTTATCAAGCAGTACACGTTTTTTTTTTCAAAATATACTTTATTCATAGAAATAAATCTATGATACTTGTACAATTTGTCATGTCGTTCATAGATATATACATTGCATGTCTTAAACATTAAATTCGAGTAATTCAATCTGTTCTTTGTACAGTTATCCTATTTACAGTTCCCGTTATTAACCATCCAGTCTCTTATTATTTAGCTGTGGCTTCAGCAGGACCCACCGACTGAGTGGGCCCCCCGTTATACTATAGCAAGTGAACCTTTTTTAATCCCAGTTTATGGGGTTACCGTTGTCCATTTGACTGTCCTGTCTCTGGGGTAGCTGTCTGTATCCCCCATGGTGAGCACGAACTGCTGGACCCTCGCTGGGCTGAGGTAGCTATCCAGCTCCTCACTGGGGTCATTTACCTTCTCTGGAGTCATTGAGCCAAGGCAAGGGTCCGCACCGTCCAGTTCTGTGTCTGACAATGGGACTGTCAGAGGATCGCAGCTCTCAGGTGTCTGTAGTTGTGGGGCAGTGGGTACCACCTGGTTCTCTCTGGGTGGAGGGTGGACTTCGGTGGGGGGGGGGGGGGGGTCCCAACACGTTATCGAGCAGTACACGTCCACCGCAGCGAACCCACAGCACTCCAACAAAATCTGCTGGACAAACACACTCCGATCGACTGGTGTGTGCCCCTCCGCCTCTTTCACAGTCACCCGGACTGTGTTGCGAACCCCCTGCCCCGGGCTGCGCGCAGCTGTTGAGGCCATAGCTCTGAGGTAGGCTGGTCCCTGAATTGGCGTTAGGACGAAGCCAGCATGAAGATCCACCAATAGCAGGTCAGCACAACCAAACGATCCTCCAACGTCCAATCACGATCCAGCGATGATCTCCACGAGCTCTGATGACTCACAACTCAACCCTTTGGCCTGAGAAGAACAGGCACTTGATCTTAGCCAAAAGGCCGAAAAGTGATCAGCAGGTTAGGGTGGATTGGCCATGGGAAATTG
>NW_025126326.1:0-1097 GCF_004010195.1 Chiloscyllium plagiosum | reverse complement strand
CGCACATTCCCCAATTCTGGCAAGGGATTAAAATACCATTTTGCAATTGTATTCAGTTTTGAAGAAGTGTCACACTGGAAATGCTAACACTGTTTCTCTTTCTCTGCAGATGCTGACAGACCTGCTGAGTTTCACCAGAAATGAATAGGCACAGAAAAAAAGTTTCAATTAAACAAATAACTATGGATACTGGAAATAAGACTACAAAAACTGCAGGAGATACTGGTAGCTTTATAGAAGATTAACTGGACCTGAAACTTTAACTCTGCATTCACTCCAGAAAATGATGCAACACCTTTAGCAATATCTTCAGCAATTTTTGCTTTTGAACAATTTCCAAAGACGTCAAAGATGCCCAAACATCTTGTCCCACATGGAGCGCCGTACACTGTGAACTGAACAATAACGCATGGTGCAGAAGTTCGTTGACTCTGAAATTGCATAAGGTTGGCATCACTGACACTACAGAGCTCTGAATCATCGTCAGGGAGAAAAACAGAGGGAAACACACTCACTTCAAATACACAAGATGGCATTATGGAAATGAGAAGATTCAGATTAATACCTTAAATGGATTGAGTTTATGCAACGAATTGGAGGCGAGGCACCAAAGAAAGACTCCAGCAGAATGAGTATATGAAAATTGAAGTATTTCCACATCAGAAACCAGAGTAGGTCACTGAGTACAGGGCTGATGGGTGAATGGGTCTCGGTGTGAAATGGGGAACAGTCTGTAGAATTGAATTGTAAATAATGCAGCTAAAACTGGGTTATCGTCTGATGCTGTAGAATCAACAGCAGAAGAAGCAGAATTGTATTCAATGACAATCTGTAACATTTTCCCGACGATACTTCATAAGTCTACCATTACCATCAAGCCGATCCATGGTTCAGTGACGAGTGCGGGTGAACATGCCAGGGTCGGAATCACGAGCACCTAAACCTGATGACAACCCATTAATGCGACCACACTTGACTGGTTACAATCCAAATAGCAGAACTAACACCTGATACAGAGGGAGAAATTATACCAAGACTAACAAATCAGATCTAAGATCTGTCGACCTGTCAAATCCATGCATAAAAGTCGATGGTCC
>NW_025126325.1:0-1097 GCF_004010195.1 Chiloscyllium plagiosum | reverse complement strand
GCTGTGCACTTATGCTGAGCCCGATGTTCCAGTAATCTATCGTCCGTGTCAGTAAAAGCTTCTACAGGAGAATTAATTACAGAACAGCTGCATCTAAATGGATTGAATTGCTTGAAGATGCCGACCATAGGATTGAGCACTTTCACCCAAAACAGTGACCACAGCAGTACAGAATGAACAGTGTAAATGTGATTATTATATTGCACAATACCTCAGTGAAATGGGAGGGTGGACGTTTCGGCGAGTTATTTATTGTGGGAGGGAGAGGTTTCTCCGATAAAGGATGGTTATGATATGTGAAACGCAAAGATGTGAGACAGCGAGTGTTTGAAGAAGGAAACTGATCACCACGAAGAGTTTTTTATGTAAAAAAAGATTGAGTTTCCCAGCGTTTGCTAAGCATATATTACATGGAGTAAAACGGGAAAAATGCCGATTGCTGTCACTGTGATTCGAGCAGAACATGCTGTGTTTACAATGCCAAGGAAGAACCATTTCATGATACTGGTGCCACTTGGAAAATCACGATGCAAAAAGCAATAAGGATCATGGCAGAGATTATGCCAGGAACAGAACCACTCGCACAAAGGAATACTTGTGAAACAGTGACTGAGATGTGGGAACTCAGATTCGGTTGAATCTTTCACTTCTATGTCCCGAGAGACTGTAGTGATTGCAACACTGAGGTTGTCGGATATTACGTTTGCGAGATATCTACAAAACGGCAAATGATCATGGGATACTGCAGGACATTGCTGAAATGTTGTTCTCAATAACACTGTATTTTAACATTGGTTACTTCACCAACTTACTCATTGACGTGATCATATAATGGCATGTCTTATAATCCCAATTCAAGAGCGTGGAATCAGAGAAACTGAGCCGCACAGCACCCAATACTAATTGGAAATGGTGATGGCGTTGAGCACGACCATGTGGCTGTGAAAATGCAATCGGTGAGCGGAATGCCATTCACTGATGATACAGAGGTGCATGAAATATCGAGGCTAAAAGCTCCCGTCTTAACGAAGCATTTCCCACGCATCAAGAAGCAGTGGGACATGAGGCTTGGAGCTCCAATTTCACATGCAAGAACT
>NW_025126324.1:0-1097 GCF_004010195.1 Chiloscyllium plagiosum | reverse complement strand
CGGACGGCGGGAGCGGTATTCCCGGACAGAGGGCGCAGTATTCCCGGACGGAGGGCGCGGGTTTCCCGGACGGCGGGAGCGGTATTCCCGGACAGAGGGAGCAGGGATGACTCACTGCCGCTCCAGCCCTGAACGTTGCCGGTGTGTTTATTTCCCTCCCAGGACCATCTTCTTGGTGCTGTTTTTCTCTCAGTACGCTCGCAATGTGAAACTTCCCCTTCCGGTTTATAAATACAAGAAAGGTTGGACTGCCTACAAGCTGCAGCTCTTTAAGATGTTCCCGGTGAGTACACTGGTCCAGGTTACAGGCAGCACGCACTCACTCACTCACTCCCTGGCTTTTCACAGCTTACCATCCTGCCTGGAGACCGGCAAAATCCCACCCCTCTCCCCACAGAGCGATCCGATTCCCCGGTGAGCAAATGGATCTCTCAAGAAGGACTCGAACCCCTCAGGGAGAGGCTGGATCTTCAGCCAGCAAACGGATTCCCTGACAGGGACCTGATCCCCAGTGATCGAAATCGATCCGTCAGGGAGTGACTGGGGTGCCCTGAGGAGGGAGTGACTGGCGTGTCGAGAGGGCGATGGGGTGGGGATGGAGGGGGTGAGCGTTTGCTGGGTCCTGTTGGGATCTTGCTGTGCTATCAGAGCCGGGCTTTCCCCTGGGAGGGTTGAGCTGAGGTTGGGCAGCAGTGCGCTCTTGGCAAGGTGGCACCCTCTCAGTGCTGTGCCAAATCCTCCAGCAGATGGCAGACTGCATGGCAGTGTAGTGATTGCGTCTGACTGACTCCCAGCTCCTCCTTTCTGGCTGTTGTCCTGCAGATTATCTTGGCCATCCTAGTCTCGTGGTTCCTGTGCTTTATCTTCACCGTGACGGATGTTTTCCCACCGGACAGTGGTCAGTATGGATACTACGCTCGGACTGATGCTCGGAAAGGTGTCCTCTCTGTCGCTCCGTGGTTCAAAGTTCCTTACCCCTGTAAGTCTGCTACGTAGCCGTGAGACTGTAACTGCCTGTCCTCCATGATCAGAGTGTTGGGCCATACCAGCGCAGATTTAACCCTCTGTCACGGCAGAGCCCTATACAATCGACTGCT
>NW_025126323.1:0-1097 GCF_004010195.1 Chiloscyllium plagiosum | reverse complement strand
CTGGGAACCTTCACTATCTGTTACTCTCTCTCTTCCTCCCCCTCTGCCATCAACACAAGATCACGCCATTTTCCAGCCCCTTTCAGTTCTGAAGAAGTCGTTCTGGTCTCGAACCACTAACTCTGCTTCTCTCTCCACAGATGCTGCCCGTCCTGTTGCATTCAATCTGCTGCAATCTTCAGCATTTTCAGGACCACCACCAATGGTCCACAAGATCTCCATTTCCCCAGTCTCACTGAGGAGTCCCGTTTCCGGACTGATTCCGTTGAAGAATAAACGTGGGAATAGTACCACCCTCTGGCGGCGAGCGGTCCTGCAGGTCACAGACGTCGCTGCAATTTCTAAACGGCGACGGTACTAGTGGTGTAGGATTGCCACCAGCTGGCCATCACCGGTACTGCAGCCAAATATCATTCATCATGGACGATCATAACCCAAAAATACTGCAGATGCCTGACATTGAAATAAAATCAGAAAAGGTTTACAATTGCTCAGCAGGTCAAGTAGCATCTGGGAACAGAGATAACGTTACAAATCTGTGGCCTATTGCCAAAATGTGAAAAAGTGAAAAATAAATCAGATGACAACAGGATCTTGACCAGATTGGCCAACAGGCTGAGAAGTGGCAGATGGAGTTTAATCCAGATAAAAGCGAGGTGCTGTATTTTGGGAAAGCAAATCTTAGCAGGGCTTATACACTTAATGGTAAGGTACTGGGGAGTGTTTCTGAACAAGGAGACCTTGGAGTGCAGGTTCATAGCTCCTTGAAAATGGAGTCGCAGGTAGATAGGATAGTGAAGAAGGCGTTTAGTATGCTTTCCTTTATTGGTCAGAGTATTGAGTACAGGAGTTGGGAGGTCACGTTTCGGCTGTACAGGAGATTGGTTAGGCCACTGTTGAAATATTGTATGCAATTCCAGTCGCCTTCCTATCGGAAAGATGTTGCAAACTTTGAAAGGTTTCATAAAAGATTTACAAGGATGTTGCCAGGAATGGAAGATTTGAGCTTCAGGGAGATGCTGAACAGGCTGGGGCTGTTTCCCTGGAGCATCGGAGGCTGAGGGGTGACCTTGGGATCAGGAATCCAGAACTAGAGG
>NW_025126322.1:0-1097 GCF_004010195.1 Chiloscyllium plagiosum | reverse complement strand
ATTAACCTTCCCTCTCACACACAATCTAACTATCTCATAGACAATCTCACTATCTCTGTCTCTCATACGCAATCTCACTATCTTTCACTCATTATATCTCTCTATGTCTCATGAACAATCTCACTATCGCTTTCTCTCTCATATGTTATAAAGCAGAGGTTGACCACCCCTGAGAACTCAAACTTAGACACCCAAAGAGGGTGTAACCCATTTCCCGGCAACTTCCGGTGGTTAAATAAAAGAAATCACTTTCCAATCAACAATGAACAATTTATTCATCTAACACTAACAGTGAATGAATTTCTAAACTATTAACAAACCAAACAAATCCCTTACTAACTATTCCTGAACATCACAAGATTCCAATGGTCTGCTGTTCCAAGAAATACAAGTCCCACTCATATAACAAAAAAATATAGAATTTAGTCTCTTGAATTTGCAGCCAGGAGGTGTGTCTTCCGGAATGTTCTGAGCCTTCTTCCATCGTTCTTCTGTCAGAAATGTCTTCTTCATTGTTCAGGTCAGACTGTTATAACTGCAACCTTGCGCTATAGAAAATCTCGCTATGGAAACCTGCTGTAGAAAATCACATCGTAGAAGATTGCTCATAGTGAACCGCTGTACCCATTTAGTAGAAAGTTTACGTTATCCAAACAATGTCCACAATCCAGTGAAAGTGAGGACTGTCGAGAGTTGTGGTGCTGGAAAAGCACAGCAGGTCAGGCAGCATCCGAGGAGCAGGAGAATTGACATTTCGGGCAAAAGCACAGGCTAAAACCAAAATCTTTTAAAGAGACCACACAATGCTTTACCCATTGTACACTTTTACACACACCACCAAATTCTAACTTCCTACCTATGATTACTCCACCCAACGTTGCAACACAATCTCATTATATCCATCTCATACACAACCTCATTCTCTTTCTTGCATATACAATCTAAGTATCTCTCTCTCTCATACACAATCTCACGAGTTCTCTCTATCTGTCACGTGCACAATCTCACTATATTTCCCTCAAACGCAATCTCATATCTCTCTCTCATACAATCTCACTATCCCTCTCACTCATGTGCAATCTCACAATCTCTCACTC
>NW_025126321.1:0-1097 GCF_004010195.1 Chiloscyllium plagiosum | reverse complement strand
TCTCTGCCCCACAGGCTTGTGGTATCTGTGTGTCTGCGTTTACTTAAAGATGTGTTCATTAAATATTTGACGGGAAAGTGACTCAAAGATAATGATCTGCAGTTGGGAACGTGGGACTGGAACCGCAATTTGATCAGTCACAATCTTAGTTCCTGGTGGGGCAGGGACCCACACCTGTTTCTCAGTTCGACTTTGCTCCAATCCATTCAGCCCCTCAATCTGCTACTCAAGAGCAGTTGGAGACTACTTAATCCTACTACCTGGTGCACAGAAACCGAGGTGACCATTCAGCTCCTGAATACAGTCAGACATGATCTGGTGTGGATTGGAAAACGCTCTTGTAAAAAGAGTGGGTGTTACTGTGAAACAGTCCCCTCCTCTCTCTTTACAGAAGTTCTCCTGGTTCTATTTATTGTTCATGTTATAGACCTAGATTCAAAGTGAATAATGCCCTCATACTGTACCCAAATAGTGATCACAAAATCTTCTGGTCTCTCTGACTACAACATTCCTTCACAGGCCTTCCAGAAAAATAACAACGATGAAACTTCCAAAAACAGAATGCAAGAACAAAAGAAGCAGGAAGATCATTCAGCTCCTACAGCCTGCCTTTCCCTTTAATAGGGTCATGGCTGATCTGCTCTCGGCCCCAGCTCCTGCAGTGCCTGATGTGTCAAACATCCGTCCATCCCTGTCTTTCAAGTATCTCAGTAATCTATCTACCATACCTCTCTGGAATAGAGACATGCCGACGGTCACTCCCCTCTGTGAGAAGGAAACACACTGCACACATACAGCGTGGCTTTTTGACGTCAACGAAATATATGAATACCAGGAAAGAATGAATGGCCCTGATAACAAGGCAGTATTTGACTGATGATTGAATCAAAGAACCTGAAGAAAATGTAACTTAATGGATGTTAGGAGGAATCTCCCCACCGGTTGGAGTGATTCAGCACAAAGAAGATGGCTGTGATTCTTGGACATCCACCACCTCAGCCCCGGGACATCTCTGCGGGAGATTCACAGCACAATCTTCCTCAGTTTCTCCTCAATGTCTTTCTCCCCATCATAAGCTCAGAAGTGGGGAAGGTCAA
>NW_025126320.1:0-1097 GCF_004010195.1 Chiloscyllium plagiosum | reverse complement strand
ATCATCCACTCGGCACTTCCGACTGAAGATTGCGACGAAAGCTTCAGCCTTATCTTTTGCATTGCTGTGCTGGGCCCTTCCATCATTGAGAATGGGGATATTTGTGGAGCATCCTCCTCTAGTAAGATGTTTGATCATCCACCACCACTCACAACTGGATATAACAGGGCTGCAGAGCTTAGACCTGATCCATTGTTTGTGGGATTGTTTAATTCTGTCTATCACTTGCTGATTATGCTTTTTAGAATGCAAGAAGTCCTGCTTGGTGGCTGCACTAGGTTGACACCTCATCTTGCTGCATGCCTGGTGCTGCTCCTGGCATGCTCTCCTGAATTCTCCACTGAACCAGGGTTGATCCCCTGATTTGATTGTAATGGTTGAGTGGGGGAATACACTGGGCCATGAGATTTCAGATTGTGCAGGAGCACAATTCTGCTGCTGTTGATGACTCACAGTACCTCATGGATGCCCAGTTGTGAGTTGTGAGATCGGTTGTAAGTCTGTCCCAGTTAGCACTGTGATAGTACAGCACAACACGATGGGGGTCCATGAAGGGGTGTCCACTTCCTCATCAGCGCTCCATTCTGAAGATAATAACACTCTGAAACTCCTCCAGCCTCGACCTCAGTATGAGCTGACTGTGCTCATTTATTTCATTCAGGATCTGCTTTTTGGATCTGCTGTAATTAGGACATCATACCAAACACTCCACCTGGATTATCTTCACTCTTTCAGAAAGTTTCAGCGATCCTTTCACTTGCCTGTGGTGTCACATCAGCCCTTATTGATGGGTTTTGTTTAACCATTGCCCTGGTTACCTCACACGAAGGAGAGAGACCAGGAACCTGTTCCTGTCATTGTTCTGTTTCTTGGCCCTTCTTTGGACATTCTGTAATTATCGGGGAAATTACTGCCTTTAGTCCTGACAAATCATTCCCCAGAAGGAAATCGACTTCCTCAACAGAGAATGTTTTCCCCACTCTGACAATTACTTCTCCTGATAACCAATCACATTCCAGTTGTACCTTTCAGAATGGAAGTGGAATGTATTCTCCACCAATCCGATTGATTAATACCTTAGCTCCCATCGAGCTCTG
>NW_025126319.1:0-1097 GCF_004010195.1 Chiloscyllium plagiosum | reverse complement strand
ATCAACGGTAGCAAAGAGCTGGAAAGGTTTATCGAGAGAAGGTAAGGCTAACATGGGGGTATGGATCAGATCTCTTTTGAATTTTTAACTAGTTCTTTTTGCTCTTCTCAACTCAGACACTTTAGTTCCTCCTCTAATGGTTTGAGATCTAATTTATTCGTCTTTTGAGCATAAGAATCAATCCACAATCTGCAATATGCAGTTAAACCCAAACAATTAAGATATTTTCGTTTATTCCTGGGCAACGGAATCCCCACTATTCCCTTTAACTGTTCCGGGCTTACCTTTCTCTTTCCCTCACTAACTAAATGTCCCAAGTATTTCACTTCTCGCTCCACATATTGTATTTTGTTTTTAGATACTCGCAGTCCCTGCTGACCCAGGAAATTCAACATTTTTTTTAGTGGCTTCTACTACTCTTTCTCTTCTCTTTCCTGTTACTAAGAGGGCGTCTCCATACTGGGACAGGGTAGTTCCCTTGGGGCTGCTAAATTTCTCCAATATTTATTCTAACATCTGTCCAAATAAATTCGGGGATTGCGTAAACCCCTGGGGGAGCACGATCCCCCAGTATTGCTGTTTTCGTCCTGTCTTGGGATCTTCCCATTCAAAGGCGAACAAATTCCTAATTTCCTCCGCCAAGGGACAAGCCTAAAACACATCCTTTAAATCTATCACACTAAACCATTTGTGGTCATGAGGGATCTTACTTTATAACGTACAGGGATTTGGCACCACTGCGAGCCTGATCTGTACTATTCGATTCAATGTCCTCAAATCCTGCACCAATCGACAAGTTCCATCAGATTTCCGCACTGGTAGAATTAGGATATTATAAGGAGACATACATGGCTCCAACAGTCCATCTGTAGCCCCTCAAATACTGGCTGCAGTCCTCGTTTACCTTCTACGGAAATGGGATAATGTCGCTCATAAACAACGTCCCCTTTCCATTTTAAAGTTATTTCTAGGGGACGGATCTGTATTTTTCCACAATTCCCTTATTTAGCCCATATAATAGGGTCTATCTCTCTCTCCACATCTTCACCTTGGTTATGGAGAGACATAGGTGCGCACAACAAGGTAGATTTTATAAT
>NW_025126318.1:0-1097 GCF_004010195.1 Chiloscyllium plagiosum | reverse complement strand
GACTGTACCCCAGTGAGAGTCAGTGTGTGTGTGACTATACCCCAGTGAGAGTCAGTGTGTGGGGGACAGTACCCCAGAGAGAGTCAATGTGAGTGAGACCTGTACCCCAGGAAGAGTCAATGTGTGTGAGACTGTACCCCAGAGAGATTCAGTGTGTGGGGGACTGTACCCCAGTGAGAGTCAGTGTGTGTGGAACAGTACCACAGCAAGAGTCAGTGTGTGTGAGACTGTATCCCAGTGAGAGTCAGTGTGTGTGAGACTGTACCCCAGAGAGAGTCACTGTGTGTGGGACTGTACCCCAGTGAGAGTCAGTGTGTGTGAGACCTGTACCCCAGGAAGAGTCGGTGTGTGTGAGACTGTATCCCTGAGAGAGTCAGTGTGTGTGAGACTGGACCCCAGAGTGAGTCAGTGTATGTGAGACTGTACCTCAGAGAGAGTCAGTGTGTGTGGGACTGTACCTCAGAGAGAGTCAGTGTGTGTGGGACTGTACCCCAGTGAGAGTCAGTGTGTGTGGGACGGTACCCCAGAGAGAGTCAGTGTGTATGTGAGACCTGTACCCCAGGAAGTGTCAGTGTATGTGAGACTGTATCACAGTGAGAGTCAGTGTGTGTGAGACTGTACCCCAGAGAGAGTCACTGTGTGTGCGACTGTACCCCAGTGAGAGTCAGTGTGTGTTGGACGGTACCCCAGAGAGAGTCAGTGTGTGTGAGATCTGTACCCCAGGAAGAGTCAGTGTGTGTGGGACTGTACCCCAGTGCGAGTGAGTGTGTGTGGAACGGTACCCCAGAGAGAATCAGTGTGTATGTGAGACCTGTACCCCAGGAAGAGTCAGTGTGTGTGAGACTGTACCCCAGGAAGAGTCAGTGTGTGTGAGACTGTACCCTAGAGAGAGTCAGTGTGTGTGGGAATGTACGCCAGTGAGAGTCAGTGTGTGTGAGACTGTACCCCAGTGAGAGTCACTGTGTGTGGGACTGTACCCCAGAGAGAGTCAGTGTGTGTGGGACTGTACCCCAGTGAGAGTCAATGTGTGGGGGTCAGTACCCCAGAGAGAGTCAGTATGTGTAGGACATGTAGCCCAGGAAGAGTCAGTGTGTGTG
>NW_025126317.1:0-1097 GCF_004010195.1 Chiloscyllium plagiosum | reverse complement strand
TCAGGCGGATGTGCAGGTATCAGTCTGGGATCTGATCATGGAGTTGTGCAGGTATCAGTCACGGATCTGGCATAGAGATGTGCTGCTATCAGTCAGGGGTCCAATCTTGAAGATGTGCAGGTATCAGTCAGGGGTCTGATCAGGGAGTTGTGCAGGTATCAGTCAGGGGTCTGATCAGGGAGTTGTGCAGGCATCGGTCAGTGGTCTGATCATGGAAATGTGCAGGTCTCAATCTGGAGTCTGATCATGGAGATGTGCAGGTATCAGTCAGGTGTCTGATCAGAGGGTTGAGCAGGCATCGGTCAGTTTTCAGATCATGGAGATGTGCTGGTGTCATTCAGGGGTCTGTTCTTGAAGATGTGCAGGTATCAGTCAGGGGTCTGATCACGGAGATGTACAGGTATCAGTCAGGTGTCTGACCAGGGAGATGTGCAGGTATCAGTCAGGGATCGGATCATGGAGATGTGCAGGTATCATTCAAGGGTCTGATCAGAAATATGTGCAGTTATCAGTTAGGGATCTGATCAGGGAAAATTGCAGGTATCAGTCAGGGGTTTGATCATGGAGATGTGCAGGTATCAATCAGGATTCTGATCATAGAGATTTGCAGGTATCAGTCAGGCATCTGATCATGGAGATCTGCAGGTATCAGTCAGGGGTCTGACCATTGAGATGGACAGGCATCGGTCAGGGGTCTGATCATGGAGATGTGCAGGTATCGGTCAGTGGTCTGATCATGGAATTGTGCAGGTATCAGTCAGGAGTCCGACCTTGGAGATATGCAGGTATCAGTCAGGGGTCTGACCACGGAGATGTACAGATATCAGTCAGGGGTCTGACCAGGGAGATGTGCAGGTATCGGTCAGGGATCGGATCATGGAGATGTGCAGGTATCGGTCAGTGGTCTGATCTTGGAGTTATGCAGGTATCAGTCAGGGGTCTCATCAGGGAGTTGTGGAGGTATCTGTCAGGGATCTGATCATGGAGATTTGCAGGCATCGGTTAGGGGTCTGATCATGGTGATGTGCAGATCAGGGAGGTGTTTGCAGGTATCAATCAGGATACTGATCATAGAGATGTGCAGGTATCAGTCAGCG
>NW_025126316.1:0-1097 GCF_004010195.1 Chiloscyllium plagiosum | reverse complement strand
AAACTGAGCTCCACCCCCTTCATCCGGTTCATTGGTATAGATTGTTATTTGTTGATGAGCTCACACAGATCCCTTAAGAATTCCACTCGTTACAGCTTTCCAAATACAAAATTAGTAATGATCGATACTCTCTATTTCCTGACAGCTACCCAGGGCGCCGCTGCTTCTACAGAACAGCCTGGGATGGTTATATGGCGTCCTCCTGTGCTGTGTAATTTACTGAATATTTCATTCTGTTTGGAGCGGCCCATTTTGCCGCAGACCCATTTAGGTGCAGAACTATTTCAGCGCAGCTTATATTTATTCCTTTTCAGGCTTAGATAAAAGCATTAATCAAAGCAATAAAAATAGAAATAATGTTTATTCTCTTTAGTAAAAATGTTAAAAAGACACTTGAGTAAGTATAACATTGACTCAGAGTTTTCTTTCAGAGCTAAAATGATAATTGGTCTTTCATTTATTCCGATTGAAAACATTCATGAAGCTATTGAACATTTGTCTGATGCGTTTCCAGATGAACTGCAACCGCTGCTGGACTAGTTTGAGGATAACTATGGAGGTGGAAGATTATGCTGAAGAAATGGTCGGCGTTCACCGCTTTTTCCAGTTGGAATGTGGAATTTATATGAAAGAACTTTAAACCATGAGGACAGAACAAACAATAATGCAGAAGCTGCCCACAGGAGATGACAATGCGAACTTGATGGGGAACATACAGTTATTTGGATATTTATTGAAAGTTTATGAAAAGTTCAGAGAGGAAGGGACACTTACTATGAGCATCTCATAGCAGGGCACGATATTCCGTTGAAATTAAAGAAGCAAATGCTAGAATACAAACACTCGTAAGAAGATTTAGTGAGCGGAATGATGTTGAGTATTTATGAGGGATTGCCCAAAATTTGGAATAAACGTTATATTTTAGAATTTTTTGTAATTAACTTATTTCTTTTATTTTTTTATTTTTAACATTTTTACTGAAGAGGATAAACATGATTTTTACTTTTAGTACTTTCATTAATGCTTTTAACTAAGCCTGTAAAGGAATAAGTATGAGCTGTGCTGAAATAGTTCTGCGCCTAAATGGGTCTGCGGCA
>NW_025126315.1:0-1097 GCF_004010195.1 Chiloscyllium plagiosum | reverse complement strand
ACAAAGGAGGGAGAGAGAAAGCAGGGAATTATAGACCAGTTAGTCTGACCTTACTGTTGGGAAATATGTTGGAGTCAATTAAAAAGGATGAAATTACGACACATCTGGACAGCAATAACAGGATATGTCAGAGTCATCATGGATTTATGAAGGGGAAATCATGCTTGACTAATCTTCTGGAATTTGTTGAGGATGTAACTATGAAAATGGACAAGGGAGATCCAGTAGATGGAGTGCACCTGGACTTTCAGAAAGTCTTTGATAAAATACCACATAGGAGGTTAGTGAGCAAAATTAGGGCGCATGATATTGGGGGCAAAATACTGACTTGGATTGAGAATTAGTTGGCTGACAGGAAACAAAGAGTACTGATAAACAGCTACCTTTCAGAATGGCAGGCGGTGACCAGTGGGGCACAGCAGGGATCAGTGCTGGGACACAGCTTTTTACAATGTACATTAATGATATAGATGATGGCATTAAAAGTAATATTAGCAAATTTGCTGATGATGCGAAGCTGGGTGGAATAGTGAAATGTGAAGAGGATGTTAGGAGATTACAGGGAGACCTGGACAGGCTCGGTAAGTGGACAGATGCATCGCAGATGCAGGTTAATGCCAATAAATGTTGGTTATCCACGTTGGTGGCAAGAACAGGAAGGCAAATTACTTCCTAAATGGAGTCAAGTTAGGTAAAGGGGCAGTTCAACGAAATCTAGATGTTCTTGTACATCAGTCAATGAAAGCAAGCATGCAGGTACAGCAGACAGTGAAGAAAACTAATAGCATGCTGGCCTTCATAACACGAGGAATTGAGTATAGAAGCAAAGAGTTTCTTCTGCATGTGTACAGGGCCCTGGCGAGGCCGTACCTGGAATATTGTGTGAGTTTTGGTCTCCAAATTTGAGGAAAGACATTCTGGCTATTGAGGGAGTGCAGTGTAGGTTCACGAAGTCAATTCCCGGAATGGCGGGACTATCTTACTTGGAAAGATTGGAGCGACTGGGCTTGTGTAATTATCAGAAAAATATAGTTTAGAAGGCTGAGAGGGGATGTGATTGAGATGTATAAGATTATTAAAGGATTGGACCAACGGGA
>NW_025126314.1:0-1097 GCF_004010195.1 Chiloscyllium plagiosum | reverse complement strand
GCGAACACAGAGTCCGAGGGGGGGCAACACCAACTAGTAATCCTGGGGTGGTGGGGGAGGGAGGAGGAGGAGGTGGGGGAGACCAGCCTGAACCATGAACCAGGTCCACTGCCCTGACTCCACCCTAGTCCCGATATCTCCCTAACCTCCACCTCACCCTAACCCACGCATCTCTGCCCTTACCCTGACCCAATCCTGCCCCTACTACCACCCTGCTCTAATTGACCAGCTCGTGTTAATGCTCTAAGCCCAGCATGCACCGACTCTAACCAGAATTCACCACGGCCATTACATAACCCTGACCCCACCGCGATGCCAGCCCTCCTGGAGTGAGCCTGTCCAAACTGGCTGAGCCACATCCCCATCCTAACCCGTAACCCTGACACTGCAAATGACCTCAATGACCTGTCACCACCCCAACCGTGACCATAATCACACAGGACTCGCAAAACTCTCTGGAGGTGAGGAAGATAATCAGCGACCCTTCAGTTTCATGGGGCAAGGTCCCCAAACCCTCCTGGACCTCAGGGCTCCCTTGGACACCCTTTGCCCCCAGAACTCCAAGCACGTTCCCCCCAAACCCCTGAACAAAAAATTCCAAAGAAGCAGAATGAAGTAATCAGAGCTTGAATGGAGTTGGACAAGTCTGCCAGGAACTCCTACCTGTCGTTCACAGCAGTCCGAGTATCCACAGGGTGGAAGCTTCTGGAAGAAGAGACAGCAATGTCAGAATTAACAATGACACACATTAGCGGTACTTCACATGTATTTGCAGGTTGGGTCAGAATTGACCAGACGGGCTGCTCATGCTCACTGAGACAGACAGACCCACTCCCAGAGCATAAAGGACATTGCTCATTGACAACATACTCAGGACATCAGGAAATGGACACAACAGGCAAACAATCAGGAGGGAGATCACAGGCAAACCCACAGTCTGGATGAGGCAGAAAACAGGCAAAAAACATACAGACAGGGAGACAGAGACTGCAGGCACACCAACCAAAGGGCAAAGTGCCAGTACAACAGGAAAGGAGGCAACAGGCAAATCAGCAACACAGACTGGGGGCAAATCGGCAACACACAGACTGGGGGCA
>NW_025126313.1:0-1097 GCF_004010195.1 Chiloscyllium plagiosum | reverse complement strand
TACACGTTAAATGTATACATTGACAAATGCAATACACACATGCGCACCACACACTCACAGACACACACACACACAAACACACACACACACACACACACAAACAGTGTGGAAAATCTGGAAGGAAAGACCAGTTTCCTATGCCCACTCTTTCTGTTGAATTGGTTTGTGTGATCTGAAAGTGGGTTCTCATTTCCAAGTAATTCGACTGATTAGCAAAGAGTACGAGGTGAATTGTTCCATTCCAAAATGACTCCAAATTATCACTTCCATGCCACAGTGTACAGAACATGTTGGCGGAATAGTGTGCTCACGTTCTCCCGATTGAAACAGGTCTCAGCGGGAGTGAATAGAGATTCCGCTCCAGAGCTTAAATAGATCAAATTCTTTCTTTGTAACTTGTACCTCGTCCAAGCTCTTCGGTTATATGACAACTAACCATTCTGTACTGGGCAGGCAAAATGTCCTCGTCATGAGCACTGGTCTAAAGTTCATACCTTTTGATAACCGGAATTGCAAACAAACATAGACCATCTGGCTTTCTGTTCGTCTGCGACTACTTCAGTTGCTACATACTCAGGTTACCCGTTTCCAAAGCAGACAACGTCATTTAAAAATATTAATATCAGTTTGATCGTATTTTCAGTTGCAAAGCACAAAGGTAACGAGATGGTCCTCACCAAGAGAATAGACACGGGATCTAAATACTTACGAGGGACACTGATGGCAGTGAGAATGGGATAGTAAATCTTTTCGACGTATTGAAAAACTCATTTATTTCAAACTCCTCTTCGAAAAAAGATACAGCACCAATCAAGTCCATGACCAATCCTTCGACCGTTGCAAAATCGGGTTCTGTCTCAGTCTGAGAGATCCAGTGAAGTGATCCCCATATTTATGGCAGTCAGGCAGAAACCCCAGGGATATTATGGGCGAATTCTGTAACTCACATTAATTAAATATACTGAATGCACAGATTTACTGGACCATCCTTAATAGAATTGTTTACCATCACAGAACGACTATGTTCAGGTAACCACTTTCGATCCAAGTGCATGTGCACTCGAAGAAACCTCACAGGGTGAGTCAACGACATTGTC
>NW_025126312.1:0-1097 GCF_004010195.1 Chiloscyllium plagiosum | reverse complement strand
GGTCATAGGGAGGCCAGGAGGGAGAATATTGACAATGTGGCATTATATAGATCTGGGCAGAGATACGTTTTCACTATCGAGATCATCGCCCCCTTCAGACAAAGGAATCCAGGTGTTTGACTTCTTATTGGCACTAGTAAACGTTTCATGCTGCCTTAGTATTGTAATATGGAGAAAAACAAATCACCATACGAAGTTGATCTGAGTATTGTTTACCTGTCATGTTTAATATTGTTTGCAATGCTTATCTTTAAATGCTTATTCTTGAAATTAGTATCAGATGGAGTGAAGGAGGTTGGGTGGTGACATTGTAAAAGCTTCTAAAATCATGAGAGATATGGATAGGGTGAATAGCCAAGATCTTTCCAACGGCATGGGGGAGTTCAGCCATAGAAGGCACAGGTTTAAAGTGAAAGAGGAAAGATTTAAAAGGAACGAAGGGGCAGCCTTTTTAACAGAGGGTGGTTGGGTATGGAATGAGCTGTCAGATGAAGTGTGGTAGATGCCAGTACAGCTACAACATTTAAAACTCATTTGGACAAACATATGAATGGGAAACATTTCGAGGCACATGGGCCAAATGAAAGCAGGTGGGACGAGCTTAATTTGGAAAACTTGGCCAGCATGGACATTTAGAAAAGCTTCACGCAGAGTCCGAGTGGGTTTGTGAAAGGTAAATCATACTTTGCACTGTAAAATCATGCAAAGTATTTCTGGAGATGTCTGAGAATGTAACAAGCGGATTTGATAAAGGGGATCATTTAGACACCAGGCTTTCCAGAGAATTTCCACAAGGTATTACAAAATAAAAGTTTTTACACATGACAGAAGGTCAGAGGATGATGGATAATGTATTAACATGGGATGATGATTGTTTCGCACATCGAAATCGGAGAGTCAGGATTAGCGAATCTACATGATAAAGGTGTATCTGCTGGAGTACCACAGCTATGAGTCCGATGGCATCAGATATTTACAATCTATACTGATAGCCTGAAAGAGGGAGTCAAGTGCAGCATACATCCGAATTTGTGGATGACACTGAGAACCAAAGGCAGGCTGTCACTTAATGGAAAGGACTTCCAGAAAAGGAGCAG
>NW_025126311.1:0-1097 GCF_004010195.1 Chiloscyllium plagiosum | reverse complement strand
ATGGATGTCTGATAATGTGCCCTTCACGATGGAGGAACGGCCCTTCACTACTCCACCCCCCTCCCCCGCCCATCTCACGCTTTTTAAACTTGCGGCCAGAGAGCAGCTGACCTGATGAGAAAATCGCTTCACACCCTTACATAAACTATTTATTGTCTATTCTACTTGCAATTTTGCAAACTTACTTACCATACTTTCTATCTTCCCACCTACATCATTTATTTAAATGAAACAAATGAATGTGCGTTCAGCCAAGGGGACATCATTGGTAACAGTCTTCCAGTCTGAAAACTACCCTCCACCACCATTCTCAGCAGCCTGCTAATAAACTAATTTTATATCTAATTAGAAACCTTACATTGATCTCTTTGTGATCTAACTTTATGAATTAGTGAACCGTGTGGAACTGTGAAAACATTTATTAAAGTCCAAGTGAGCAAAGTCTACCAGTATGTCCTCATTGATCTTCTTGGTTCCGCCCTCAAAAAACTCAATCAATTTTCTGCAAAACCATGCTGATTATCCCGATTCATTCCTTGAATCTAAAAAATCAAATAAAACCTATCGTTTAGAATTGCATCCAACAACTTACCCACGACCATAACCAGACACACAGGTCTACCGATCCCAGGCTTCTTAATTAATTCCTTTCTAAATAAAGGCATAACATTAGCCATCCTCCAGTCGTTCGGCACCTCACTCGTAATAATAGATGATAAAAATATTTCTATGAAGGGCCAACAGTTTCTTTCCCTAACATCCCACAATGTTGCGGGATTCCGGAGATCAAATCTCAGAGAAATATCCAACTTCATATTTTCCATGTTCTCCACCACATTCCCTTTTCAATGTGAACTTCTTTCAAACCATCAATATTAAGTTCTACCCGCCATTTTGTTCTCCAAGGTGTAGACTGACGTGAAGTGAACATTATATGTCTCTCCATCTGCTGAGATTCAAGACAAAGGTGATATTTTATCATATTAAAGTGGTCCTCTTTGTTCTCAAGTTCTTGATGTACTTGTAGAATCTCTTCAGATTATATGTAACTTTATGTTCTGAGCCTATCTCATATTCTCGATTGACCTTTATGATGT
>NW_025126310.1:0-1097 GCF_004010195.1 Chiloscyllium plagiosum | reverse complement strand
CTGTCACATTTGTGTCTTCACCAGTTTTTTTTTTAAATCAAGGACCAATCAACCTGAAACAGCAGCAGGAATTTATCTTCTTGGATACACAATATAACCTTGCATACACACACACGGTTGAGGTTTTTATGGAGAGATGATTTCTCCCAGGACTGAACCCTGATCTCGGATGATGACCTCTGCAGGGAGACAGACATCAACTGCAAATGAATTCTTAGATCTTCCTGTGCAGCACCCCTTGCATCAACAGCATTGCTCTGTTTGGGTGCCTGCTTTTCTAAACCATGTCCAAGCAACAAGTGATGATAGATTCATAATAGTTTTCCTCCAATCCCTGTTTAAGGCATGTGTTTGTCTTCCTTTTCACTGAGTGTTGATCTAATCTTCTAAAATTGGGAGTGGCTTCCAAGTCAGATGACCACACCAGCGTGCCTTGGGGACCCTGAGGAAATGATTAGGGAAGTGTATGTGTACCATTCCACCTTCTGCACCTATATCACCAGATAGTGCTCCCTCGATACCTCAGAAAGCACCTGTTCAGTATGTTTATCCCCAAAGAACCTCGACAGAACATTCATGCCCTCAACACCTCAGAAAGCAAACCTATTACCCCTTGGACCGTGTTCATCCCCAAACCTGTTCTCCCTGTGATGACCCACAGCCACCCCCAAGATTGGAGCCCAGGTCTCAGAACATTATTTGGGTCTCTGGATTGATCATAGAATGTAGAAGCAGGCCATCCGGCCTATCAGGTTCACACTGACCCTCGGCCAAGCAGCCCTTGCCCCCACTCTATCCCTGGAACCCTTCATTTCCTCTGGCTAATCTTTGTGCAGTGGGAGGAAACTGGCACGGAGTTTATCTCAGTTTACCGAATGAGGTGATGGAGGAAATAGCAGGTGCACTTGCAACTGACACGGAGAGAATGTGTCAACTCCACACAGGCAGTCGCCCGAGGCTGGAATCGAACCCCGGGTGGGGTGAGGCAACACTGAGTCCCCGTGACCATCCCACCATCTCCTCCCCGTTGATGACCGTTTGATGTCTGTACCCGGGGAGTATGGAACTTGTCTAGCGTTTATTTAAGGAAGATTAGG
>NW_025126309.1:0-1097 GCF_004010195.1 Chiloscyllium plagiosum | reverse complement strand
GTTGGGTTACTCTTTGGAGGATTGGTGTTCACTTGTTGAGTCGAATGGCCTGTTCCCACAACGAGACGCTCCAATCCAATCCAATCACCTGTCCAATTGATGTTGGCACTCAGAGGTAGCAGGACTACATAAGGTGCATCCAAGGATTTTGCGTGGGAAGGAGACATTATAGAGGCACTGGCGATAAGATTATAGCCGTTAGGAGATTCTGATGAGGTCCCAGGAGACTGGACGGTTGCCAACACGACAACCTTTTTCTAGAACGTGTTGGAAAGCGAATCCAGTTACTTACAGTCATGTCTGCTTAACTCCAGGGAAGCTTCTGGCGACAATTATTTGGAATAAAGCTCGTAGTTATGTGGAAAAAAGTGGGTTGGTAAGGAAAAGTCATGGTGAAATTGTGCATAACTAACTTGCTAATGCTTTTCAATGAATTAACAAAGTAAACCCCACTACTGGTGGGGTATACATTGATTTCCTGAAGGTACCACACAACAGACTTGAGGTTCGTTGTCGTTCATAGTGTAACAGGCAGGGGTAACATGGATGCAACATAAACTGTGTGGTGGGAAAGACAGAAGATCTTTTTGGATGTTTCGATGTTTTTCGATCTAGAGTGAGGTTTGGAATAGAGTTCACAAAGTGTGAATATTGGGAACGCGATGTTCTGGGAAGGAGAAAGGACAAGGCTGTATAAGGGATGCTTGGATAACAAGGGAAAGTGTAACTTTTGTCCAAGGGATAAAAGAAGCATACTTCACGCTTTTGGATGCTAAAATCAGACAGGGACCATAATGAATATAAAAAATAGAAATAACTCAACAGTGAATTAGTAGAGCAAGAAGGTTCCATAAAATGACTTCAGCAATTAAGTTTGAAGAGTATCGCAAGGCTTGTATACATATATTCAAAATAAGAGGAATAATAGGGTGACGGTATGATCACTGGAAGATAGAGGAGGGAACATTCATTTGTATTCACCCAGGAGATGGATATGGAGGATCGTGAGATTTGACATAAGAAAGAAATGTTGGGCCTCTTGAAAAGCATTAAGGTGAATATGACTCCAGGGCCTGATGGTATCTACCTCAGAGGAA
>NW_025126308.1:0-1097 GCF_004010195.1 Chiloscyllium plagiosum | reverse complement strand
CTGTTCTTCTCTTTCTTTTGGGTGTTTTGCTGCCTATTCTTTACTCCTTTAGAAGACAGAAGTAAGAAATATGCAGGGATACTCCCTGCTTGCCTGGATGAGTGCAGTGTTGGGAAAGCATGGCGCACGATAAACACCGCAGATAAGGCAGCATCCGTGTAGCAAGAGACATTTCAATTATGACCTTCGTGAGGACTCCTAAGTGCAATTCCAACAATATGGCAAAGCTCAACATTATCCAGAACAGAACAGCCGAATTGATCAGAACCACGTTACTGACGACAAAGATCCACTTCCTTCACCTGCAAACACTCAGCCAGGCAGTCTGTATTATCAACAAGATGCAATGCAGAAATTTACCAAAGCTCCTGTTACAGTACCTTTCAAACTCACAACCACTTACATCGAAAAGGAAAGGTTAGCAGATAGATAGGAAAACCCTACAAACCTCTTACCATCCTGATCTGGAAATATTTTGCCATTCCTTCAGCGTCACTGGGTCAATCTTCTGGATTTCCCTTCTTTATGTTTTGGGTCTACCAACAGTAAATGGACAGCAGTTGTTCAAAAGGTAGGCCATCGTCACTTTGTCCAGTAAATTTAGCAATGGGCAATAAATGCTGACATCGTCTGGAATATCCACATCTGACGAAGAATAAAAATTTCTGCTTTGGTGTTTTTAAAAGTTCTCAATTACTTGGCTATTTCTGTTTTAATTTCATAAATATTAAAGATGAGGATTTGCAGTTGGAAAACTGAAATGAAGCATCAGATCAGAATCTGATGAAGTTGCTCTGTTTGATGTCGCCTGACTCTCTTCGACCTTTGAGAATGAAATGAGGAAGCAACATTCACATTTGAGTGAATTCATTCACTTGGTCTGTCAGTAAGCAGGGCATCAGCCAATCATCTGGCTTTTCAAAATATAAATGGAGGGACACTGGAGGTAAACTAGAATTGTGGTGACCGAGGAAATGATTTAATTTCTCGTCTGCTCTGAAAATTCATCAGTGCAGCCACACTGGGAAAAAAAAACTTTCAACTGTTCGGAGTGTGGGAAAGGTTTTGCTCAGTTATCTAACCTGCTGATACACCAG
>NW_025126307.1:0-1097 GCF_004010195.1 Chiloscyllium plagiosum | reverse complement strand
CCGTGAGCAGTGAGCCCTGGTACAGTGTGTGGGTTATACCATCCCCAGAACACCGTGAGCAGTGAACCCTGGTATAGTGTGTGGGTTATACCATCCCCAGAACACCGTGTGCAGTGAGCCCTGGTATAGTGTGTGGGTTATACCATCCCCAGAACACCGTGAGCAGTGAGCCCTGGTACAGTGTGTGGGGTACAAGCCCCAGAACACCGTGAGCAGTGAGCCCTGGAACAGTGTGTGTGGGGTACAAGCCCCAGAACACCGTGAGCAGTGAGCCCTGGTACAGTGTGTGTGGGATACAACCCCCAGAACACAGTGAGCAGTGAGCCCTGGTACAGTGTGTGGGATACAACCCCCAGAACACCGTGAGCAGTGAGCCCTGGTACAGTGTGGGGGGGTACAAGCCCCAGAACACCGTGAGCAGTGAGCCCTGGTACAGTGTGTGGGATACAAGCCCCAGAACACCGTGAGCAGTGAGGCCTGGTACAGTGTGTGGGATACAAGCCCCAGAACACCGTGAGCAGTGAGCCCTGGTACAGTGTGCGTGGGGTACACGGCCCAGAACACCGTGAGCAGTGAGCTCTGGTACAGTATGTGGGGGGTACAAGCCCCAGAACACCGTGAGCAGTGAGCCCTGGTACAGTGTGCGTGGGGTACAAGGCCCAGAACACAGTGAGCAGTGAGCCCTGGTACAGTATGTGTGGGAGACAAGCCCCAGAACACCGTGAGCAGTGAGCCCTGGTACAGTGTGTGTGGGAGACAAGCCCCAGAACACCGTGAGCAGTGAGCCCTGGTACAGTGTGTGGGGTACAAGCCCCAGAACACCGTGAGCAGTGAGCCCTGGTACAGTGTGTGGGGGTTACAAGCCCCAGAACACCGTGAGCAGTGAGCCCTGGTACAGTGTGTGGGGGGGTACAACCCCAGAACACCGTGAACAGTGAGCCCTGGTACAGTGTGTGTGGGGCACAAGCCCCAGAACACAGTGAGCAGTGAGCCCTGGTACAGTGTGTGGGGGGTACAAGCCCCAGAACACCGTGAGCAGTGAGCCCTGGTACAGTGTGTGGGGCACAAGCCCCAGAACACAGTGAGCAGTGAGCCCT
>NW_025126306.1:0-1097 GCF_004010195.1 Chiloscyllium plagiosum | reverse complement strand
AGGGAATGAACCAGAGGAGTGTGGATGGAGTCATGGGAGGAGGAAATAAGTTCAGTGGGGCAGGAGCATGCTGACACAATGGACCTGCTGGGACAGTCCCTCTTGTGGATTTTGGGCAGTAGGTAGAAACAGGCTGTCCGGGTTTGGGAGACTATGAGGTTGGAAGCTGTGGGGAGGAGGCATCCGGAGGAAATGAATCAGTCACGGTGTTGGAGACAATGGCTTGATGCTCAGTGGTGTGATCATGCTCCAGGGGGAGGTAGGAGGAGGAATCTGAGAGTTGGCGCTCTCAGAGATTGGGTGGCAGATTTTGGAAAGGTGCAGAAGTAACAGGGTTGTTGTCATGGGTGACTTCAACTTCCCTCATATTTATTGAAACCTCCTGAATGCAAATAGTTTGGGTAGAGCAGACTTTGTCAGCTGTGTCCAGGAAGGATTTCTAACTCAATATGTAGGTAGGCTGAATGCAAGGAGGCCATATTGGATTTGGTGCTTGGCAATGAACCAGGTCAGGGGTCAGATCTCTCGGCGGGAGATGGTGATCACAATTCCCTGACCTTTACTATAGTCATAGAGTGGGATAGGAGCAGACAGTATGGGAAAGTATTTAATTGGGGAGGGGGTATTACAATGCTCTTAGGCAGGAACTATGGAGAATACATTGGGAACAGCTGTTCTCAGGGAAATGCAGGACAGAATGTGGAGGTTGTATGGGGAGCACTTGTTGCAAGTACTGGATAGGTTTGTCCCACTGAAGCAAGGAAGGGGTGGTAGGGTGAGGGAACCTTAGATGACAAGAGATGTGGAACATCTAGTCAAGAGGAAGAAGGAAACTTACTTAAGGTTGAAGAAGCAAGAATCAGACAGGGCTCTAGAGGGTTACAAGGTAGCCAGGAAGAAACTAAGAATGGACTTTGGAAAGCTAGAAGAAGGCATGAATAAGCCTTGATGGGTAAAGAAAACCCCAAGGTGTTTTACACTGACGTGAGGAACAAGAGGATGGCCAGAGTGAGGGTAGGGCTGAGCAGGGATAGCAGAGGGAACATGTGCCTGGAGTTGGAGGCGGTAGGGGAGGCCCTAAAGGAATACTTTGCTTC
>NW_025126305.1:0-1097 GCF_004010195.1 Chiloscyllium plagiosum | reverse complement strand
CGGTGAAGGGAAAGGTATGTCGAGATCACAATTTAACTTCATGACCAGTTCTCTGAGTTGTAGTAAAATGTTGGATTGCTGCTGCATTAAGTAGCAGGGAGAGTGACATTGGGTCCAAAACAGTACAGGGGTGATCTAGCACAATGGAGGTGGCCTTATCCGCTGTTATTGTGACTGCTTCCACCGTGCACAAACATGCCAGCATTCTGCTCATAACAGATGGTAACTAAGCATTATAAAACGCAACTGGGCGACGGAGATCCCCATGAAGCTATGTTAAAATGCCAGATGCGAACCCTTCTGACTTGGTTACACAAAGATAGAAGGGCTGTGAGTAATCTGGGACTCCCAGAGCAGGAGTGAAGATTAGTTGTTGTTTCAGTTCAGTGAATGCCCGTTGCATTTCGGGTGTTAACTTCACTCTGGTTGGCTGTTTAGGGGAAGCTGCCTCCCACAGAGGTGCATCAATAGCACAATGGACAGGAATCCAGGGCCTGCAGCAGTTTACCAGCCATAGAAACACTTGCAGCTGCCTGTTTGTGACAGGTAGGGGAATCTGGGCGATGACAGCCAATTGCTCCATGGACAGTGCTCTGAGGACATAGGGAAGATCGCACTCCAGATATTAGACACTGATCCCTTTGAGAGAGTCGGCACTCTCCCACACCGCAGTTAATTCTCCAAGTAGCAAACCCACCAGTTCTGGGTTTTTTTTTGTTTGCTTTGAACACGGTCACTTAAACACGCTGCAGCTTTGTTGTTGGCCCACAGAAATGGCAGTGGTGGGATTGGAAGCGACGCTCCCTTAGAGATTGGAACATGGTTCCAGCGCCTTAGACTGGTCGGCCACGGTAACACCCGAAAGCGTGTCATCTATTTTCATACTTTTTCAATTGTGCGCCGTGATCCCTGTCCTGCCCGCATCGCAGCTGGGATATGCCCGACTACAAGATCAATTTCGCCACAGATAAAGGTAGCCCATCAATCCACACAAAAATCAATAGAAAGTTGAATCTATCTTCTGAGACTCTTTTCAGTTACAAATGTATATGCGAGTGTGAGAGTGTATGTTCCGTCATGATTTGATAAAATAACCA
>NW_025126304.1:0-1097 GCF_004010195.1 Chiloscyllium plagiosum | reverse complement strand
TGTGGATACTGGAATTCTGAAGCAAAACCAAAAGTTAGAAGCTTTGAAGAAGAGTCAATGTACCCGAAAGATTAACTCTGTCTTCACGCAATAGATGCTGCGTGACCTGCTTCGGTGCTCGAACGATTGCTGGTTTTGAACAAGTTTCAAAGACATTTGTCAAAGCTGCTCAGACGCCCTGTCCAACACGGATCGTCATTGACTGGAAAGGGAACATTAACAGAAGGTGCTCAAATTCATTGGTACCGAAAATATACATCGCTGGCATCACTATTCCACAGAGCTCTTAATCATGGCCAGGGAGAAAAACAGAGGGAAACACATTCACATTAAACACAGAGGATGACACTACTCAAGGCAAAAGATTCAGATGGATTAATCCGTTGAATTATATACAGTTAAATGGTTTTGAGGAATGTGTCAGACAGGAAGTGTGAAACCAGAGAGAGATTCTCAGCAGAATGAAAACATGAAGATGGAAGTGTTACCATATCAGAAACTACAGTGGGTCACTGTGTACAGGGCTGATTGGTGAATCGGTCTCGATGTGAACTGTGGAACCGGCAGTTGAATTGCATGACAGATATCGCAGCTCAGAACTGCGCATTCATATAAAGCTGTAGAACACATTCAACCACAACCTGTGAATCTTTGCCCTCGAAAATGACTCTGTGTTCCATTACCATCAACTCAATCTATTGGTTAGTGATGAGCTGAGTTAATATGCTAGAGTCAGAACTATCTGATGCCAATCTTGATGACAGGTTGACAAGCTCTGCAATCTTGCCACATTCAGTCATAAATTATGACAGACAAATCACTGGAAGAGAAGGCTCCTCATCATTAATAATGGAACACGCCTGTACATCAGTGTGAAAGACAAGAATAGTAACTGCATCACCCTCAGGCCGAAGGTTTAGTCAGTGATCGACATCACCCTCATCATGATGCCAGCAGAATCACAGATGTCGGTCTTCAACCAAGTCGATTCGCTGCAGGTGACATGAAGAAGCAGCTGAACAGCGTAGATACAACAGCGGCAATGGGCTCTAGCACAATTCTTACATAGGACTGAAGATTTGTACTGCATAAGAATC
>NW_025126303.1:0-1097 GCF_004010195.1 Chiloscyllium plagiosum | reverse complement strand
GTGACTGGTGCAATGGGAATATTAATAATGATGGTGCAATGCGAATGTTAGTGACTGTGGTACAATGGGAATGTTAGTGATTGTGGTGCAATGGGAATATTGATGATTGTAGTGCAATGGGAATGTTTGTAACTGTGGTGGAAAGAAATATTAGTGAATGTGGGGCAATGGGAATGCTTGTGAGTGTGGTGCAATGGGAATATTCGTGACTATTGTGCAATGAGGATGTTCGTGGCTGTGTTGCAATAGGAATGTCAGGAATTGGGGTACAACTGGAATGTTAGTGACTGTGGTGCAATGAGAATGTTAGTGACTGTGGTAAAATGGGAATATCTGTGAATGTGGTGCAATGGAAGTGTAAGTGATCATGGTACAATGAGAATGTGAGTGACTGTGTTGCAATGGGAATATTTGTGACTGTGGTGCAATGGGAATGTTAGTGATTGTGGTGCGATGGAAAATCTAATGCCAGTCGTGCAATGGGGAAGTTTATGAGTGCGGTACAATGGGAATGTTAATGATTGTGGTGCAATGGGAGTATGAGTGAATGTGTTGCAATGGGAATGTTAGTAATTGTGGTGCAATGGAAATGCTAATGCCTGTCGTGCAATGGGAATGTTTATGAATGTGGTGAAATGGGAATGTTAATGATTGTGGTACAATGGGAATGTGAGTAAATGTGTCGCAATGGGAATGTGATAGCATAGGAATGTTAGTGTTTCTGGTGCAATGGGAAGGTTTGTGACTGTGGTGCAAGGGAAATGCTAACAACTGTCTGCAATGGGAATGTTCATGAATGTGGTGCAATGCGAATGTTAGTGATTATGGGGCAATGACTGTGATGCAATTGGTATGTTAGTGTTTCTGGTGCAATGGGAAGATTTGTGACTGTGGTGCAAAGGAAATGCTAACAACTGTCTGCAATGGGAATGTTCATGAATGTGGTGCAATGGGAATGTTAATGATTGTTGTCCAATGCAAATGTTAGTGATTGTGGTGCAATGCGAATGTTAGGGATTGTGGTGCAATGCGAATGTTAGGGATTGTGGGACAATGACTGTGATGCAATTGGAATGTTAGTGATTGTGGTGCAATTG
>NW_025126302.1:0-1097 GCF_004010195.1 Chiloscyllium plagiosum | reverse complement strand
TATCCCTCATCAGTCATGGCCTTTCCAAATACGTATATATCCTGTCCATCAGAATTTTCTCCAACAAACATTCTACCATCGAAGTCAAGGTCACCGGTCTGTCGTTCCCTGGATCGTCCTTACCGTCTTTCTGAAATATTGGCACCACGTTCGCCAACCTCCAGTCTTCCGGAAAATCATTTGTGACTATCGATGATACAAATATCTCAGCAAGCAGTGCAGCAATAATTTCATGCGTTCCCCACAAAATTCGAGGTTACACCTGATCAGTTCCAGGGGACCTATTCACTTTGGTATGTTGCAAGACATCCAGCACTTCCTCCTCTGTAATATGAACATGTTTTATTGTGGCACCATCTACATATATATTCCATATCCTTCGGCACTGTAAAACCTGATGCATAATGCTTGCATAGTATTTCCCCCATCTCCTGCGGCTACACAAAAAGGCCACCTTACTCATATTTGAGAGGCCGTATTCTCTCCCTAGATATACTTTTTTCCCCATAAAATATTGGGGAAAACCATTTGGAGTCTCCTTACCCGTATTTACCAAAGCTATCTCATCCATTTTTTGCGCTCCTGATTGCATTCTTAAGTATACTCCAACTGCCTTTATACACTTCTAAGAATTCAGTCAATCCACCCTGTCTTTACCTGAGTTATGCTTCCTTGTTTTTCTAAAACGTACCGTCAATTTCTCTGTTCATCCAGCATTCCCTACACCTGCTAGCCTTTCCGTTCATCACAGCAGGAATGTGCAGTCTCTGTTCTTTCGTTTTCTCAATTCTGAAGGCTTCCCTTTTTCCATCTGTCCGTTTACCTGCGAACATCCGCCCCCAATCAGCTTCTGAAAGTTCATGTGTAATACCATCAAAATTAACTGTCCTCCAATATACAACTTCAACGTTCAGATCTGGTCTATCCTTTCCCATCACTGTTTTAAAATTAGTAGAATTATTCTCGCTGGCCCCAACGTGCTCCTCCACTGACGCTTCCTTTATTTTCCATGATCAGGTCATGATTTGCACCTTCTCTAGTAGGTACATCCACACACTGAATAGAAAAATGTTCTTGCACACACTTACCAAGTCCTT
>NW_025126301.1:0-1097 GCF_004010195.1 Chiloscyllium plagiosum | reverse complement strand
AAATGGTCAGGATATGGTGTCAGGAATCAGCTCGTGGTCAAAGGGATCACTCACAGTTGTGACTTGTCTGCTTCAGCTGTAGATATTGGCCAGGGATGGGATGGAAACAGTGGAAGGAAGTGGAATTTGTAACCAGAGCAGTAGACGGTGACCTCTATACTCTTAACAGCAAAGGCAATGCTACAATGCATTGTGGTTCTCCCCTGAAACTGAATAGATCAACATAGAGACCCGGAGTAACACTGCCAGAGCTGAGAGCGAGACAGTAATTGAACGCATTCATTCATGTAATTAGTAGTGGTCTGTAGAGTGAATATCTGGATTGAGAGATTCAACAGGAACAATAATAGTGGCAGAAAGTGTAGACTACATGGAATAACAGTAATACAGTCATAACTGGTTTATAGAAACAAAATCTGGACAGTGACACTCACCAGGAACACCAATGATAGCCAGGAAGGGATAATAAAAATATTGAATAATGAGAAGAGCGTAATAGATCCGCAATGATAATGACAACCAATCAAATGCAGAAAGATGCCAAACATAATTGGATAAGCGATTGTCTATTGTTGGAACATGCCAGTCTAATGTTCTCAGATTCTGATCCATTGTTTGAATATTCCTGTCTAATGTTCTCAGATTCTGATCCATTGTTGGCACATTCCAGTCTAATGTTCTCAGATTCTGATCTCTCCTCTCCCTCTCTCTGGATCTGCTGATCCCAATCAGTGCTGTCGGTGATGCTCCCGCTCATGTTATGGAATAACACATTGAACGGACCCCATTTATCATTTAAAGATGGAAACCCTCTACTGGCATAATTAGAATCCATGGAGATTGGCATTAATCGCAGTCACTGAACAAATAGGCTCAGTTAACCTGTTCAAAACATCACTTTTCATTTCTTGGGTTTGGATGGAATGGATGAGGGTTGCTGAGGGATGGATCATAAACCTTTCAATCTTTTAACTCTTTTTATTAATTTGTACGTGAGAGTATTAACAGGACACTGCAGGGGTCAATATATGTTCCACTCTGTTTATGAATGGAGGCCGCATCAGAAAAAGTCGGGTGGGCAAGTTTCTCGATACCTG
>NW_025126300.1:0-1097 GCF_004010195.1 Chiloscyllium plagiosum | reverse complement strand
CAACTGATAGAATATATTGAACAAACTTAGATATTCTTCATCTCTAAGAATGGGTGTGGGCTTTGGTTCATTAATATGTAACACTTTTAGAGTACTCAGTACAGTTCTGTTGGCCCTGTAATAGGAAGAATACCATTAGAGAGGGTTTAATAAAGATTTACCAGGATGTTGTAAGGACTGGAGGGTTTGAGGTTACAAGGAGAGGCTGGGACTTTATTCACTGGAGCACAGGAATTTGGGGGGCGGGGTGACCTCATTGAGATTGATAAAATCATGAGGATTGGAGGTAAGGTGAATAACAAAGGGCTCTTGCTTAGCGTCGGCGAGCTCAAAACTAGGGGGCATTTTTTTTTAATGTGAAGAGGAGAGATTTAAAAGGATCCGGAGGGGCAACATTTTGAACGAGGGTGATTTGCACGTGGAATGAACTTGCTGAGGATGTGGTAGATGCAGGTACAGTGACAACATTGAAACAGCATTTGGATGGGACGTGAATGGAAACGTTAGAGGGATATGGGCCAAATGCAGGCAAGTGGGACTGGTTTAGTTTGGAATCCTGGTCGGCATGGACGAATTGGACCGAAGTGTCTGTTTCTGTGCTGTATACCTTTGTTGAAACTGGTAGAATTCTGAAAGGGGCTTGACAGGATAGATGCAGATAAAATGCTCCTTTGGTGGGGAGGGTCATCGAATTCTGGCAATGTGGAAGCGGGCCATTCAGCCCATCGATTCCTCTCTGGCCCTCTGAAGAGTATCCAACCCATACCCAACCCCTTACTGCGTATTTCCCATGGCCAAGCCACCCTAACCTGTACATCCCTGGTCACGATGGGTAACTTAGCACGGCCAATTCTCCCTAACCTACACCCGAATCTATAACTTACCTTCTCAAGAATGTAATTTAAATGCAGAGCTTTTCTAAAAAAATGTCAGTCTGACTCAATATTGGGACACAGACAGAATTCACACCTATTGTCTCTACTTATAAATAGGGCAACGTCTCTTCGAAATGTAGATTCATTTAGATATAACTCTTTGAATGTGCCCACATCCCTTTGAAATGCAATCTCGTCCATTTAAACCTCTTTATTTGCAGA
>NW_025126299.1:0-1097 GCF_004010195.1 Chiloscyllium plagiosum | reverse complement strand
GGCATGATTAGTAAGTTTGCAGATAACATTGAAATAGGTGGTATTATGGACAGAGAGGAAGGCTTTCAGAAAATGCAGCAGGACTTTGATCAGCTGGGGAAGTGGGCCGAGAAATAGCAAATGGAGTTTAATATAACAAGTGTGAGGTCTTGCATTTTGGAACGACAAATCAAAGCAGGAGTTTCTTGGTGAATGGTAGGGCCTTAAGGAGTGTAGTGGAACAGAGAGACCTTGGAGTTCTGGTGCACAGTTCCCTGAATGTGGAGACCTACACCACAAGTAGATGGGGGAGTGAAGAAGGCTTTTGGCACACTGGCCTTAATTAGTCAGGGCACTGAGTATAGAAATTGGGAAATGATGTTGCAGTTGTACAGGATGTTGGTGAGGCCACACTTGGAGCACTGTGTTCAGTTTTGGTCACCTTGCAATAGGAAGGATGTTATTAAACGGGAAAGAGTGCAGAAGAAATATACAAGGATGTTACCAGGACTCAACAAAAGTTACAGGCAGAGGTTGGACAAGCTAGGACGTTTTTATTTCGAACATAGGAGACTGAGGGAGGATCTCACAGAAGGGTATAAGATCATCAGAGGCATGGATAAGGTGAATGCAATCTGTTCTTTGTCCCAAGAGTTGGGAATCGAGCACTCGAGGGCATCAGTTTAAGGTTAGAGGGGAAAGAATAAAAAGGAACCTGAGGGGCAACCTTTTTACACAGAGGGTGGTATGCATATGGCATGAGCTGCCAGCAGAAGTGGTTGCTGTGGGTACATTAACAATATTTAAAAGGCATTTGGACAAATACATGGAGAGGAAAAATTTGGAAATATATGGGCCAAGTGGAGGGAAATGGGGTTAGCGTGGTTAGACATTTTGTATGGCATCAACCAATTTGGACCAAAAGACCTGTCTCTGGATTGTTTGAACTCTATGACTCTATGATTCACCTCCCTCACCGGCTCATGCAACCAAATCTAATCACTGACCCCACCACCAATGGTCTGACCTAACCTCTCTCCCACCTCGGCCCTCCATGACCTTACGCAACTGCCTTTATCCCCCACCGACCACGACACCATCACCCAAACCAACTACTC
>NW_025126298.1:0-1097 GCF_004010195.1 Chiloscyllium plagiosum | reverse complement strand
TTTATATAACAAAATTCTGTTTTCTTATTAAAGAATATATACTGCTCTGTGTGTTTACTTTTCAGTGAAAGAGCACCATGTTAAATTAAGTTACGATTTGGAGTTGCCGTTGTTGGACTGGGGTGTACAAAGTTAAAAATCAACTAGGTAAAAACAATGACTGCAGATGCTGGAAACCAGAGTCTAGATTAGAGTGGTGCTGGAAAAGCACAGCAGATCAGGCAGCATCCGAGGAACAGGAAAATCAACGTTTTGGGCAAAAGACCTTCATCAGGAATAGAGGCAGGGTGCCTGCAGAGTGGAGAGATGAATGCCACACAACACCAGGTTATAGTCCAACAGGTTTATTTGGAAGCACTAGCTTTCGGAGCACTGCTCCTTCATCAGGTGGTTGTGAAAGAGCAGCACTCCAAAAGCTAGTGCTTCCAAATAAACCTGTTGGACTACAACATGGTGTTGTGTGATTTTTAAAATTAAATTAAAAGATCTATCAAGGCAGATCTATTTATCTATTCATTTTGGGATTTGACTTGTCTAGTAGTAACATCAGACGGCTTGTGGAAATACAATGTTGTGGCTATAACAGAGCCTTAGCTTAAGAATGAAACAGCACGAGGTATTACAAGACGTGTAGGAAAGGAGGAGGGTCATGTACTGAATGAAGGGAGCATTGCAGTGCTGGAGATAGAGGGATATCCCAGAGGAGGCTAAGGATACAATCCAATTAGCTAAAGCGAATGCATAAAAATAACTGTTCAGTGTAGCCTGCAGACACCAATTATTGGAAAGGATGTAGGCGAACATAAAGAAAATATAAAATAAACTGTATAATTCTAAAGAATATGCAGGAGAAGGGGGACATGGATGTACATGTACATAAAATATTGAAGGTGGCAGAACACCTAGAGACAGTAGGTGATCTGTTATCAAAGCATGTATTAACTGAGAATTTATTTTTTTGTAAGGTAAAAGGTAAAATCACTGTAGTTCCAGAAAACCATGGGGATGACAAGTAGTGATTTATCCCAAGGGTCACCGCACCTCAGGCAAGGGGTGAGGTTGAGAAAGCGGGACCTTCAAGTGGCATAGGGTACAAG
>NW_025126297.1:0-1097 GCF_004010195.1 Chiloscyllium plagiosum | reverse complement strand
TTGAGTTAATAATCAAACAAAATCGACCGACGGGTATGATTTTGTAGTCAACTTCTTTATATGGGCGGTCAGGTTCCATTTCTCCTAAATACTGGCTCCCAGGACGATTACACGGAGGAATTCAGTTACAACGAAGCCATTGAATGTCAATCGAATATGATTAGATTCTCATTTGTCAGAGTTTTCATTGCTGCATTTGGTCCTTCTGTGGATCAATCCGATTCCAATCACTTTCTGATTTCAAGTTCCAATTCCTATCTGCGCATTAAGTTTCAACCCGCTTTCTCGCCGAAATTTCTCCACCTGTCTTATAAATACGTAAGGACGCTGTAAGGTCCAGCAGAGATTTACAAACGTGTTGCCAATTCTGTATAAAATGGAGCTTGGTGAAATGATTGGTTAGGCGGTGATTAATCTCCTTGAAACAAAGGGGGTGGAGGGGAACTCTACAATCACATAATAACAATTATAAAGTTTCAATATTCACTGGATCTTGACAGGGTAGATACGGGCAGGTGGCCTGCCCTATGCTGTGAGGAGAGCACCAATCGACATGAACACAGAATTAGATATTGCCTATTTAATTCAGAAATGATGAGTAATTTCTTTGCTCAGAGGACAGAGAGTCTGTGGCATTTTTGCGGCACCCACTGTTGAGGTTGAGTTGTTGGATATTTTCAAACTGCCAGATAGTTAATCAGAAAGATGATGAAACTTTGTCGAGGTAAGTGAGCATAATGGTGTTGAAGGTTATCAGATCAACCCTGAGTTAGTTGAATGGTGGGGCAGACATAATTGTCTGAGTGGCATATTTCCACCTTGTTTTACATTTGGTCTAACGCCTTATTTTATTCATAAGTTCCGAATTGTGAGGGGATGGGCTGAAGTGATAGCAAACGTTTATTAAACACATCAGACAGATCAGGAACAAGGCTTATAAACTCAGGAAGAAGAAAGGTGCTGTGGCCTGGGTGCAACAAATGACACTGGGCCCAGCACAGGTGGCTGTGTACTGAAGCTGTGATTGCTGAAGAAAATTGGTAGATTTTATACATTTGGAAAGTCTGGATGATGGATCGTTGTACGATTCGCATACA
>NW_025126296.1:0-1097 GCF_004010195.1 Chiloscyllium plagiosum | reverse complement strand
CACCTGAGCATCCTCCAACTGGGGCACTACGTCAGGTCCGAGCACCGTCGTTTTAAGACGTCGGATGGCGGTGGCCACGTACCGGACGTCTACCGCTGCCCTGCTCGCTATATCCTGCGGCAGCATCCAGCCCAGGCCCCCATCATCCAGCACGTCCCCGACCCTGGTCACCCTCGCAGCCACGGCCCTCCCCTCCGACAGCCACTCGAACCCGCGAGTACGGAGGGTGCGGATTCCTGAGCAACGGCTCCCTGACGACAGCCGCTACTCCTGCTGGAGGGTAGACGCGGCGCGATTCGACCATGTTCCAGACAGTGAGCAGGTCCTGGTAAAAGACAGACAGTGTCCTGAGAGTGACCTCCAAACCATCACAGTCGCTGAACAGATATTGCATTTTGCATGGCTAACTTACTTGTGGGAGGAAACTGGAGCACCTGGAGGAAACCCACACAGACACGGGGAGAAAGTGCAAAACCCACACAAACTGTCACCAGAGGCTGGAATGGAACCTCGGTCCCTGGTGCTATGAGGCAGCAGGGCTAACCACGGAGCCAACTTGGAAACTCTACACAAACAGTCACCCAGGGGAGGAATCAAAGCCAGGTCCCTGACGCTGTGAGGCAGCAGTGCTACCCATTGAGCCACCATGCCACCCCAGGAGAATCTCAGCAGGTTTTCAGCCATTGTGACTGTGCTGTCTGTCTCAGACCATTTACCCCCATATCCTGCAGACCCCTGAAAATCTTGTGCAGGATCATGTTGGACCCCACTACCCATCAACTGGTTGCAAAAAGGGGGATTTTTTCCAAAGTAGATTAGAAATAAAGTTGAGAAAAAGCACCCCGCTAGGACTTGAACGCACAAACCCAGGTTCAATAGGCCAGTGCCATATTCACTAGGCCACTGGGGCCCACACCTGGGGTGTTAAAATGGCAGCCTTTAAATACAGCACCCTGAACTCTCATCATGTGTTTTTCTGAGTTTTATGCATTTAATTACTTTTTTACCCCTTCCATCTCATGCTAAATTGTTGGTGATTGATAAATCAATCTCACCTCCCATTTCCCCGCAAACGGACAGACGAGAATCAACCAAAC
>NW_025126295.1:357-1097 GCF_004010195.1 Chiloscyllium plagiosum | reverse complement strand
CTCCTCCCTACCTTTTATCCTGGCCCGCTTGGCGCACCCTCCTCATTCCTGAAGAAGGGCTCATGTCCGGAACGTCGACACCCCCCTGCTGCTTGGATGCTGCCCGACCTGCTGCGCTTTTCCAGCAACGCGTCATCAGCTCTGATCTCCAGCACACCTCCTTACAAAAGTCATGAAGGATATCGACAGGGTGGACAGAGACCAGCTTTTTATCTTCCCCCCCCCAGGGTGAGGGACTCAATTGCGAGAGGCCACGCTCTGAGGGTGAGAGGCGGGATGGTTTAAGGGGGAGTACTTCGCACAGAGGGCGGTGGGCGCCTGGAGCACGTCGCAGACAGAGCTGGGAGAGAGCGGACAGACCCAGGAGTAGGTGGGGAGCAGAGGGAGACAGGTGCTGAGGAATTGGGCGACAGCTTTCGACGGTGGGTTAGCATCGGCTCAGGCTTGGAGGGCCGAAGGGCCTTCATGTTGCTGCAGGCTACTGCGTCACAAGGCCTTGCTACTCTGTGAGCAAAGAAACGACCTCTTGACATCTGTCCGACACCCATCACCCCTCAGTTTAAACTGCTGTCCCACCGTGTGAGCCGTCACCGTCTGAAGGGAAAGGTTTACCCTATCTAACCCTCGGATTATTTCTCCCAATTAAGTCACCTCCCAACCATCTTCTCTCTAACGGAAACAGCCTCAAGTCCCTCGGCTGTACTTCATCAGCCCTTCCCCCCCCCCCCCCTCCTCCCTAA
>NW_025126295.1:0-334 GCF_004010195.1 Chiloscyllium plagiosum | reverse complement strand
AATCCCCTCCGAACCCTCTCCCCACCCTTGCCATAACGCGGTGACCAGATCTGGACGCGGTCCTCCCAGGTGCGGGCGGCTCCAGAGTTCGGTCTAGCTGCAGCGTGACCTCGCGCTTCCGAAACTCCGTCCCTCTCCCGATAAAAGCTGACACCACCCTCTTGCCTTGGTAGGAATCTCAGTAGTTAGCGCAGATGCCGCACTGGGCCAGGGACCCGCGTTCGATTCCAGCCTGCGGGATGTGCAGGTTAGGGTGGGTTGGCCGTGGGGAAATTGTCCCGTAGTGCCCAGGGATGTGCAGGTTAGGGTGGGATCGACCGTGGGGAAATTGTCC
>NW_025126294.1:0-1097 GCF_004010195.1 Chiloscyllium plagiosum | reverse complement strand
GCTGCTCTGAGACTGTTTTCCCACACACTGCTCTGGGACTGTTCTCCCACACACTGCTCTGGGACTGTTTTCCCACACGCTGCTCTGGGACTACTTCCCCACACGCTGCTCTGAGACTGTTTTCCCACACACTGCTCTGGGACTGTTTTCCCACACACTGCTCTGGGACTACTTCCCCACACACTGCTCTGGGACTACTTCCCCACATGCTGCTCTGGGACTACTTCCCCACACGCTGCTCTGGGACCGCGCCATCACACACTACTCTGAGACAGCGTACCCACACGCTGCTCTGGGAGTACTTCCCCACACACTGCTCTGGGACTGTGTCCACACACACTGCTCTGGGACTACTTCCCCACTCCCTGCTCTGATACTGCGTCCCCACACGCTGCTCTTGAGACTGCGTACCCACACGCTGCTCTGGGACTGCGTCCCCACACGCTGCTCTGGGACTGCGCCCCCACACACTGCTCTGAGACTACTTCCCCACACGCTGCTCTGGGACTGTGTCCCCACACGCTGCTCTGGGACTCCTTCCCGACTCGCTGCTCTGGGACTGTGTCCCCACACACTGCTCTGGGACTACTTCGCCAATCCCTGCTCTGAGACTGTGTACCCACACGCTGCTCTGGGACTACATTCCCACTCCCTGCTCTGAGACTGTGTCCCCACACGCTGCTCTAGGACTACTTCCCGACTCGCTGCTCTGGGATTGTGTCGCCATAAGCTGCTCTGAGACTGCGTCCGCACACGCTGCTCTGGGACTACTTCCCCACACGCTGCTCTGGGACTGGGTCCCCACATGCTGCTCTGGGACTGCGACCCCACACACTGCTCTGAGACTGCATACCCACATACTGCTCTAGGCCTACTTCCCCACACGCTGCTCTGGGACTACTTCCCCACAGGCTGCTCTGGGACTGTGTCCCCTCGCGCTGCTCTGGGACTCCTTTCCCACTCCCTGCTCTGAGACTGTGTCCCCACACGCTGCTCTGGGACTATGTCCCCACACGCTGCTCTGGGACTGTGTCCCCATAAGCTGCTCTGAGACTGTGTCCCCAACACACTGCTCTGGGATTACTTCCCCACTCCCT
>NW_025126293.1:0-1097 GCF_004010195.1 Chiloscyllium plagiosum | reverse complement strand
TGATGCATTAAGTGTGAGGGGATCAGGGTGATATCGACACACTAAGTGTGAGGGTTCAGGGTGATAGCGATGCAGTAAGTGTAAGCGGGTCAGGGTGACAGTGACCGCAGTAAGTGTGATGGGGTCAGGGTGATACTGATGCAGTAAGTGTTCGTGGATCAGGATGATACTGATGCAGTAAGTGTGATGGGGTCAGGGTGATAGTGACGCAGTAAGTGTCAGTGGAACAGGATGATACTGACGCAGTAAGTGTGATGGTGTCAGGGTGATTTAATGCACTAAGTGTGATGGGATCAGCGTGATAGTGACACAGTCACTGTGATGGGGTCAGGGTGATCGATACGCAGTAAGTGTGAGTGGGTCAGGGTATAGTGACTCAGTAGATGTGAAGGGATCAGTGTGATAGTGACTCAGTACGTGTGAGGTGGTAAGGGAGACAGTGACCCAGTAATTGTGATGGGGTCAGGGTGTTAGTGACACAGTAAGTGTGATGGTGTCAGGGTGATAGTGATGCATCAAGTGTGAGGGGATCAGGGTGATAGTGATGCAGTAAGTTGATGGGGTCAGGGTGATCGTGACGCAGTAAGTGTGATGGGTTCAGGGTGATAGCGGCACACTAGGTGTGAGGGTTCAGGGTGATATCGATGCAGTAAGTGTGAGCTGGTCAGGGTGACAATGACACAGTAAGTGTGATGGGGTCAAGGTAATAGTGACACAGTAAGTGTGAGTGGATCAGGATGATGGTGATGCAAGGGGTCAGGGAGACAGTGACCCAGTAATTGTGATGGGGCCAGGGTGTTAGTGATGCAGTAAGTGTGATGGCGTCAGGCTGATAGTGATGCAGTAAGTGTGATGGGTTCAGGATGATAGTGAAACACTAATTGTGAGGATTCAGGGTGATATTGATGCAGTAAGTGTGAGCGGGTCAGGGTGACAAAGACGCAGTAAGTGTGATGGGGTGAGACTGATTGCCATGCAGTAAGTAAGTGTGATGGGATCAGTGAGACAGTGACGCAGTAAGAGTGAGTGGATCAGGATAATGGTGATGCAATGAGTGTGATGGGGCCAGGATGATAGTGATGCAGTAAGTGAGGGGG
>NW_025126292.1:0-1097 GCF_004010195.1 Chiloscyllium plagiosum | reverse complement strand
GTGTTCAAGACCCTAACCCGTGGATTAATCTGATTTATCCCACTCTCTCAGCCACTCTGTTCCAGACCCTAACAACTGGATTAATCCGGTTTACCCACAATCTCAGGCACTGTGTTCCAGACCCTGACCCTTGGATTTACCCGGCCTAACGCACTCTCTCAGGCATTGTGTTCCAGACCCTAATCCCTGTATTAATCCGGCCTATCCAACTCTCTCAGACACTGTGTTGCAGACCCTAACCCCCGCATTACATCGGCCTTCCCCACACTCTCAGACACTGTATTCCAGACTGTAACCCCTGGATTCACGCGGCCTAACCCACTCTCTCAGACACTGTGTTTCAGACCCTAACCCCCGATAAATCTGGCCTATCCAACACTCTCAGGCACTATGTTCCAGACACTAACCCCTGGACTAATCCGTTTTATCCCACACTCTCAGGCACTGTGTTCCAGACCCTCACCCCCGGATTAATCCAGTTTGTCCCACAATCTCAGGCACTGTGTTCCAGCCCTTAGACCTCCGCCACACTCTCAGGCACTGTGTTCCAGACCCTAACCCCTGGATTAATCTGACCTCCGCCACACTCTCAGGCACTGTGTTCCAGATTGTAACCGCTGGATTATTCTGGCCTATCCCACATTCTCAGGCACTGTGTTCCCGAGCTAACCCTGGATTGATTCAGCCTACGCCCCACTCTCAGATCCTGTATTCATGACCCTAAACCCTGCATTAAACCGGGCTCCCCCACACACTTAGGCACTGTGTTCCACACCATGTACCCTGGATTAACCCGGCCTATCCCACACCCTCAGGCACGGTGTTTCAGACCCTAACCCCTGGATTAATCCGTCCTATCCCACACTCGCAGGCACTGTGTTCCAGATCCTAACCCCTGGATTAATCCGGCCTACCCAAATTCTCAGGCACTGTGTTCCAGAGCTAACTCTGGATTAACTCAGCCTACGCCCCACTCTCAGACCCTGTATTTACGACCTGAAACCCTGCATTAAACTCCCATTCACTCTCAGGCACTATATTCCAGACCCTAATCCCTGGATGAACCCAGCCTACCCCACACTCTCAGGCACTGTGTT
>NW_025126291.1:0-1097 GCF_004010195.1 Chiloscyllium plagiosum | reverse complement strand
AATGGCACCCAGATAGGCATCCAGTTCCTGTGACTGAGCAGCAGCATTTTTGAGGACTGCAACTTTGAACCTTAAACTGCCACTTATCTCTCCCTTTTGGACTTCAGAATCCCTGAGAATACAGAGACATGTCTGAGTAAACAACGTAAGGTCTCATTCAGTTATCTCCTTGCAGGTTCTCCTCCAGGTGTTTTGGGAAAGGAGGGAGACACGGTTCCTTAGTGATGGCACCAGGAGACCTTCCTGCATGACCAAGCCAACATTTGGTCAGAGAACACCATGGAGGTTAGCAACCGTGGGATCCACAAATGAAATCAGTTCTAGTACTAAAAGTGTTAATAACAACCTGGTGGAGCACTGGATATATTGTGCAATGGGGTTTCAGCAGAGTGGCTCCCATGAGGGCATATGTGTGCATTTGAAGAGTTATGTCAGGTAGGAACCTGCTGTGTAAAAGCTTTCACCAGGTGTAAATGGGAATCCATTCATGCAGACAAAGTTGTACAAGTTGCAGAAAATTGTGTAAATCACTGAGTGGTCATATGCTGTCATAAGCTGCATGCACATATTGGGGTTAGTTGCTCAGTCAGAAGATATTCAATTGTTAGATGCACTTTCGGGACTTAATAGCACAATACTAAATGATTGGTGGGGATGGGAGTGGGAGTCTCAAAACTGATTTTTACCTTTGTTTAGAAGAGGAGGCAATGCAAATGGGTGTGGAAAGGGTGGTCGTGAATGGGGAGACAGGAGTCACAAGATAGAGGAGTGTATATTCAACCCGATGTTAAGAACTGGATGTATAAAAAGCACGTATAATCCAGAAATGGGAATTGGGTTTTGCTTATTATTTGCTGCCTATGTATTCTCCACCATGGATCCTCATTCTGGAGCGACAGCCACTCATTGATCAGTAAGTTAGCACTCCACTTCTAAGGATAATGAAGTTGAAGACTTGGAGGATGCATTGTCACCACTATCACCTACAGTCTCTCAGCACAGAGGTAATCACCTTAGTGGGAACATGCTCAGGATTAGACTCTGAACGTGTCACAGCAGTTGATGGTGACTGGAGAGTCAAAAGATCTGACAATCTG
>NW_025126290.1:0-1097 GCF_004010195.1 Chiloscyllium plagiosum | reverse complement strand
TTTCCCCTCTGTACCGTGTCCATTTCAGTAATGTCACGCTTATTCATTTCAAGCGCAATGATTAATTACCTCACAATTTTAGATGTACTCAATAATTCAACCCTTTCATCCCAGAAACCCGCTCAATGTACCAATCTAGTTACTTTCGGCATCAGCATGCTGACATTATGTTTCATGCGCTGGAACACTCCAATCACTTTGTACTTCTCCTTTGTTGGGACTCCTCTTCATTAAATAACAGCCTGCCTTTTGGTTGTCAGTGTCATCCTCAAACTCCGATGTGTATTGCACTCAGCTCCCTCCTTCAGGCTCTCACTACAGATGAAAATAACTGAAGCCATTGGACTGATATTGGTGCTACTCCAGCAGATATGTCTTTATCATAATGATCGATGAATCCTGACTCTCCAATTTCTATGTGATAACCATCCGTCATCCCATGCTAATAAATTATCTATCAGACTATGAGTTTCTGTTTGGTGGAAGAACCTTTACTTTGTGATACCTTGTGGAAAATATTGGGAAAGCCTCATGTCTACCAGTTCTCCTTTATCAAGCCCGCTTGTTACATTCTCATGGAATCTCCAGAAAAACATTTGCATCATTTTACAAGGAAGAACATAGATTCCCTTTAACAAAACTATGCTGACTCTGCAGGAAGCTTTTCTAAATGTCCTGCAATTCCTTCCTTAATAACAGACTGTCGCAGATTCCCAGCAATAATGGTTAGGCTAAGTGGTTCCTGCTTTCTGTCTCTGCTCCATCCTTGAAAACAGGTGCCATATTGGAGCTTCATGAGTTTCGCTGGAAAACCTCTGTAATCCAAAGAGTTATAGAATATGTCACACAGTGGCACCAGTCACTCTGTAGCCACTTCTTTTAAAACCAATTATGAATTACTGCTGACCTGCCTATCCTTAGTCTTATTTGTTGTTAAAAACCTTGTACCTTTTGTTAGAGACAGTTCGAGAATCCTCCTATTACCATTTTCTTGATGATTTTGAAATACTTACAGTGCCTTCCCTGTGAGGATTGATGTCAAATACTATTCTAAATTATCTGCTTGTTCCCTATAGCCACTTCCCCAGTCATACCCT
>NW_025126289.1:0-1097 GCF_004010195.1 Chiloscyllium plagiosum | reverse complement strand
GTTGGTGTGTGTCTGTCTGTCTGTGTTTGGATGATGCTGTGAGCTGCTACCCTCCCTCTATCCCTCCCAAACTGAATCCCTGATGATTATCACCCTCCACTCCCACGTGTAGAGTTGTATGGGGAGGCCAGCAGAGACTGACAGCAACAGAAAGCTCAGCCGGCCTGACAGCATCTGTGGACAAAAGTGAATGGGCCCTTCATTGGATCTCGTATCTGGGGGATACTACATCACTGTAAGCACCATAGAGACTGCAGACTCACCTGACACTGATGCACACAGATAGATACACACTAATGCCGAGTTATAGAGACACTCACTAATACACTGAAACACACAGAGACATGGAGTGCCTGTCAGTAGTTCTTTTGCTCCATGGTAACCTTGTCAATATTTCAATTATTCTGTCTGGTGTTTGCCAGTATTTAGGTCTGTCCTCAGGGAGTGTGTTAGTATTGCACTTGATCACAATAGTGAGTGAGTCAGTATTTCTGTGTGGAGTGTGACGGTAGGACAATTTCAATGTTTGCAGATACCAAACCTGGAATAATTATAAAGTTCGTGGAGATCAACGTGGAACTCCAGCAGGACAGTGACACAATGGTGTAGGGTTCAGGTTTGTGGGAGATCAGAATCAATGTGAGGTGCAGTGCGAGGTGATGCACCTTTGTAGGAATAACTCTGAAATCAATATATTATACATTCTGTACCAGTATAAAGTGGTGTTGGAGCAGAGGGCATTGAGTGTATATGAGCACAGATTATTGAAGATGTCAGGACAAGTGGGGAGAGCAGAAAATATTACAGATTGGTTTCAGTATCTGAGCTGTTTACAGGAGGAGGTGAAGGAGGGAGCCTCCATGCTCCCTTCCTGGGAAGTGGTGGTGATGATGCGTTGTGAGCCCACCCTTCTGCCCACCGAGACCTTGGGGATTCATTTGTACCAGCTCAACTAAAAGGGAGATGGCATCAGGGCTACGGATTTTATGTTGTGTTGGGGCGAATAGAACTGTCAGTGGGTTTAAAGTGAGAATTGCTCGGTTGGTTGGACGTGGATGTTTCATAATCTCCACACGAGGCGTCCTGGTACTCTCTGG
>NW_025126288.1:0-1097 GCF_004010195.1 Chiloscyllium plagiosum | reverse complement strand
CTTAGAGGAATATTGGAAATGCAGAAGGGAGGTGAAGAAAGCAATTAGAAGAGCAAATAGTGGGAATGAGAAAGGATTTGGGAACAGGATTAGGGAGAATCCTAAAGATATTTTAGAAATAAATTTAAGGGAATAGGTTAATGGGCGAAAGTGTAGGGTCCATTAGGAACCAAGGGGACAACTCTGAAGACGTAAGATATTAGAAGGGTGTTGAATGATTGTTCGGTCTTCAATCGGGAAAAGGAGAATATAGGTATAGAATTCAGGAAAAGGGATTGTGAGAGACTTTTACAGTTTGACATGGGAAATGGGGAGATGTCGGAGGGTCTGTTGGGCTTAAAGACTGACAGCTTCCATGGCCCGGATAAATTGCATCACGGGTTGCTGTGGGAGGTGAGGCAGGAAATTGTGGGAGATCTGACACAAATTTTTAATTCCTCTCAAGCCATTTTGGAAGTGCCAGAGGACTAGGGGGTGGCTAATGTGGCTTCACTTTTTAAGCAGGTTGATAGAGATGAACTAGGAAAATAGAGAGCGATGAGTCTCATGTCAGTGAGACTCATGTCAGGAAACTGTTGGAGAGAATTCTGAAGGAGTGAAGTAATGCCCACTTGTCCAGGCATGTTAATTAAAGATAGTCGGCAGATGTTTGTCAGAAGAAAGTCATATCTGAAAATTTGTGAGAATTGTTTGAAAATGTGATCAACTGTATGGATATGGGAAGTTCAGTTGATGGAGTTTATTTGGATTTTAGCAAACCGTTTGACAAGGTTCCAGGTGGGAGATTGATTGAGAGGGTTAAAGCACATGGAATTGTGGGACATTTGGTGAGATAGATCAGAAACCGGGGAAGTAATAGGATAGAAAGGGTCATGGTAGCTTGGAAACTGGTGTCCAGTGGTATCCCACAAGGATGAGTACTGGGACGCTAATTGTTTGTCATGTACATCGATGATGCAGATGGAAATGTGAGGGGAATGTTAACCAATTTGCAGATTACACCAAAGTTGATGGAGTAGTTAATAGTGAAGGAGACGTTTGAACATTATAGGAAGGTAGGGGTAGGTCGGTCAGATGGGTAGACCAATGGCAGATGG
>NW_025126287.1:0-1097 GCF_004010195.1 Chiloscyllium plagiosum | reverse complement strand
TATCCCACTGTTTGTATATCCCCACTGTGTGTATATCCCACTGTGTGTGTATCCCCACTGTGTGTACATCCCCACTGTGTGTATATCCCATTGTGTGTATATCTCCACTGTGTGTATATCCCCACTGTGTATATATCCCACTGTGTGTGTATCCCACTGTGTGTATATCCCCACTGTGTGTATATCCCCACTGGTGTGTATATCCCATTGTGTGTATATCCCCACTGTGTGGATATCCCCTTTGTGCATATCCCATTGTGTGTATATCCCCACTGTGTGTATATCCCCACTGTGTATATCCCCACTGTGTGTATATCCCCTTTGTGCATATCCCATTGTGTGTATATCCACAGTGTGTGTATATCCCCACTGTGTGTATATCCCACTGTGTGTATATCCCTACTATGTGTTTATCCCACTGTGTGTATATCCCCACTGTGTGTATATCCCACTGTGTGCATATCCCCACTGTGTGTATATCCCCACTGTGTGTATATCCCATTGTGTGTATATCCCCACTGTGTGTATATCCTATTGTGTGTATATCCCACTGTGTGTATATCCCCACTGTGTGTATATCCCACTGTTTGTATATCCCCACTGTGTGTACATCCCACTGTGTGTGTGTATCCCCACTGTGTGTATATCCCACTGTGTGTATATCTCCACTGTGTGTGTATCCCCACTGTGTGTATATCCCCACTGTGTGTATATCCCCACTGTGTATATCCCCACTGTATGTTTATCCCATTGTATGTATATCCCCACTGTGTGTATATCCCCATGTGTGTATATCCCTACTGTGTGTATATCCCACTGTGTGTATATCCCCACTGTGTATATCCCCACTGTGTGTATATCCCCTTTGTGCATATCCCATTGTGTGTATATCCCCACTGTGTGTATATCCCACTGTGTGTATATCCCACTGTGTGTATATCCCCACTATGTGTATATCCCCACTGTATGTATATCCCACTGTGTATATCTCCACTGTGTGTATATCCCACTGTGTGCATATCCCCACTGTGTGTATATATCCCACTGTGTGTATATCCCATTGTATATCCCCACTGTGTGTATATCCCCACTGTGTG
>NW_025126286.1:0-1097 GCF_004010195.1 Chiloscyllium plagiosum | reverse complement strand
CCATGGTCACTGAGGCATCAGCACCATGGTCACTGAAGCATCAGCAGCGTGGTCACTGAGGCACAAGCACCATGGTCACTGAGGTTCCAGCACCATGGTCACTGAGGTACCAGCACCATGGAACTCAGGCAGCAGCATCATGGTCACTGAGGAACCAGCAGCATTGTCAGTGAGTTACCAGCACCATGGTCACTAGGCACCAGCACCATGGTCACTGAGGCACCAGCACCATGGAACTGAGGCATCAGCAGCATGGTCACTGAGGCAGCAGCACCATGGTCACTGAGACACCAGCACTATGGTCACTGCCAAACCAGATCCATGGTCACTGAGGCACCAGCATCATAGTCACTGAGGTTCCAGCACCATGGTCACTGAGGCACCAGCACCATGGAACCCAGGCAGCAGCATCATGGTCACTGAGGAACCAGCAGCATTGTCAGTGAGTTACCAGCACCATGGACACTAGGCACCAGCACCATGGTCACTGAGGCACCAGCACCATGGAACTGAGGCATCAGCAGCATGGTCACTGAGGCAGCAGCACCCTGGTCACTGAGACACCAGCACTATGGTCACTGCGATACCAGAACCATGGTCACTGAGGCACCAGCATCATAGTCACTGAGGTACCAGCACCATGGTCACTGAAGCATCAGCACCATGGTCACTGAGGCACCAGAACCATGTAACTGAGGCACCAGCATCATGGTTAGTGAGGAACCAGCAGCATGGTCACTGAGGTTCCAGCACCATGGTCACTGAGGCACCAGCACCATGGTCATTGAGGCATCAGCAGCATGGTCACTGAGGCAGCAGCACCCTGGTCACTGAGACACCAGCACTATGGTCACTGCGATACCAGAACCATGGTCACTGAGGCACCAGCATCATAGTCACTGAGGTACCAGCACCATGGTCACTGAGGTTCCAGCACCATGGTCACTGAGGCACCAGAACCATGTAACTGAGGCACCAGCATCATGGTTAGTGAGGAACCAGCAGCATGGTCAGTGAGGTACCAGCATCATGGTCACTGAGGTTCCAGCACCATGGTCACTGAGGCACCAGCACTATGGTCACTGAGTTACCGGCAC
>NW_025126285.1:0-1097 GCF_004010195.1 Chiloscyllium plagiosum | reverse complement strand
TATAGTGGCCTGTCCCTGCCGCTACCGGAAGCGTATAAATGATGGAGGAAACACCACAGAAGCGCTTCACAGGAGGCTCCCAAGCACTGAGGATGTCACCTAGATAGGGGACTAAACGTTTGCAACAAAAAGTTCCAGCTCGGCGAACAGAACCACAACAACGAGCACCCGAGCTACAAATCGTCTCCCAAATTTTGAACACCAGGGAGAAATAGCTGCTGTTCTGCATAATTTACGCAATTCACTTATTCATAAGGTCACAGTCTCGCTCGAGTATGTGACGCGGTGGCCGAGAGGTTAAGACAATAGACTGCTAATCACTTGTGCGCTGCACGCGTGGATTCGATTCCCACTCACGTCTCTGTTTTCAATGTTGCTATTTTTTGATGATCACAGCTGTGTTATTGAAATTGGAACTTCAATGGTCAGTTTATATGCATCGACGCTATTATAAAATCTCAAAGAATAATTTGAGCCAGTTGTCTAAACTGCATTGAAATGTAGATTGAATTGGGATAATGAAAAGGAACGCGATTTTATTTTTCACGTCAAGCTGCTGTGACCTTTTATCTTATGAAAGGGATCCGGGAAAACCAAATAACGAGAGATGCGAAGGGCATGTTTATGCAGTGGGATTCTTAATGACAGTTTTGTCAGATGAAATCTGGAGCAAGTTGAGTAGAAGTGATTCATCTTGGTGAGAAGAGCACTGAGAGACAGCAGAAAATAATGGAGATAATTCAAAAGGGGCAGGGGGTGGGTGTAGGGGCATCGAGAACTGGAAGTAAATGTACAGTAGAGAATTGCCGATGTTGGTGAAATAATGGAGATAATTCAAAAGGGGCAGGGCGTGGGTGTAGGGGCACCGAGAGCTGGAAGTAAATGTACAGTGGAGAATTGCCGATGTGGGTGCCGTGCATGGGCACGGAGAGCCTTACACATTGGTCTCGCCCTTGCCCTTTTCTCTCGCCATTGATGAAGGCTGGACATAAGACTAATATAAACACAAGATGTGGAAGCAAGCTCCCTCTCGTTATGCACACACTGGATGCATTACATTGAAGTATGAACAACTGGAGAAGTCAGCATGTTAAATG
>NW_025126284.1:0-1097 GCF_004010195.1 Chiloscyllium plagiosum | reverse complement strand
ACTCTCTCTTTATTTTCTCTATCCGTTTTTTCTGCCTCTCTCGTCCCATCTCCCTCTTCCCTTTTCAAACTTTATCTCAATCATCACCCTCTTTTCTCTTTCTTGTGCCCTTTGCCTCTCTCCCTCCTGTCTCTCTCTCTCCTTTTCCTTCTCTCCCTCCCTCCCTTCTTTCACTGTCGTTTTGGTGGGTTCTATTATTTTCATGGTGATGGATGAGTGACATCGCTGAGCTGGCAGCAACTCATCCCGGAGACCTGGATGACAAATTGGAGCTTCCAGTGATTTTAATGAATGAACCTGCAGTGCCAAGACTCGGGCTGCCCTGGGAAACAGGCTGTGGATCGGTCCCCATGGAAGGGAGGAGGGGGATTCAGTCACCAACCCCAGAAGCAGCCCCAGGTCCTGCTGAGGTTGACGGATCACTGCTTGGCACTGGATCGGAAAACAGGAGGTGTTTGTGTCCAATGTACAGCCTCAGCAGGGAGGGAGACTGGGTTTGTGTGAGGGAGTGTCAGAGTGAGGGAGTGAGTGTGTGAAGGTGTGAATAGGTGAGGGAGTGAGTGTGTCAGAGAGAGTAGGTTTGTGAGCGAGTGAGGGTGTAAGCGAGTGAGTGTACAAGGGAGAGTGGGTTTGTGATGGAGTGAGTGTGAGGAAGTGTCAGTAACTGTGTAAGTGTGTGCCATGGAATGTGTGAGTGTGTGTACAGGTGAGTGTGTGAGGGAACACGTGTGCAAATGTGAACATGTGCAAGACAGTGAGAGAGCAAATTGGCGTGAGTTTATCTGTTCAGTTTTATTAATTCACAAGAAGTGGGCGTCACTGGCTGGGCCCAGCATTTATTACCCCGTCCCTAGTTGCCCCCTTGAGAAGGTGGGGGTGAGCTGCCTTCTTGACCCGCTGCAGTCCCTGTGCTGTGGGTAGACCCACAATGCCCCTGAGGGAGGGAATTCCAGGATCCTGACCCAGTGACAGTGAAGGAACGGTGATGTATTTCCGAGTCAGGATGGTGAGGGGCCCGGAGGGGAACCTGCAGGGGGTGGTGTTCCCATGTATCTGCTGCCCTGGTCCTTCTAGATGGAAGTGACCGTGGGTTTGGA
>NW_025126283.1:0-1097 GCF_004010195.1 Chiloscyllium plagiosum | reverse complement strand
ACTCCATCTGCCACTTATCAGCACAATTCTGCATTCTGTCAATGGCCCATTGCAAACTACAACAGCCTTCCACACAGTCCACAAATTCAACAATCTTTGTTTTATCGACAGACTTACTAATCTACCATTCCAATTCCTCATCCAAGTCAGTTATAAAAATCACAAACAGCAGAGGTCCCAGAACGGCACGGTGAGAAAGTGAGAACTGCAGGTACTGGGGATCAGAGTCGAAACGTGTAGCGCTGGTAAAGCACAGCCAGTCGGGCAGCATCTGAGGAACAGAAGATTTAAAGCTTTGGGCATCACCCCTTCGTCAGGAAGGTATTGGTCCCTTCCCCTGTTTTCCAATTCATGATTGACAGGATATTAGGAACCATATGTGTCCCAGAAGGCAGCAATGTATATAGTCCTGAAATGGAAAGCAGTCAATCATTTGTTTGGACAAAGAGTAGACATTTTGAGGTGAAGTACAGATTGATTGAAGTACAGGGCGGCACGGTGGCACAGTGGTTAGCACTGCTGCCTCGCAGCGCCAGAGACCCGGGTTCAATTCCCGACTCAGGCGACTGACTGTGTGGAGTTTGCACGTTCTCCCCGTGTCTGCGTGGGTTTCCTCCGGGGGCTCCGGTTTCCTCCCACAGTCCAAAGATGTGCAAGTCAGGTGAATTGGCCATGCTAAATTGCCCGTAGTGTTAGGTAAAGGGGTAAATGTAGGGGTATGGGTGGGTTACGCTTCGGCGGGTCGGTGTGGACTTGTTGGGCCGAAGGGCCTGTTTCCACACTGTAAGTAAGTAAGTAAGTAATCTAATCTAAACTGATCCCAACCGAACACCACTGATCACTGAGCTCCAGGTTGTATACTTCCCATTTACCACCACTTTGTTTCTTCTATGTGGCAGCCAGTTCTGTATCCAGACAGACAGGTTTCCTTGTATCCTATCCTTCCTTTCTGAATGAACCTGCCTTGGGGAATATTATCAAACGCCTTGTTAAAATCCATGCACACCACACCCACTACTCCACCGTCTTCAATGTGTTTGATCACATCCTCAAAGATTTCAATAAGTTTTGTGAGGCATGACCTACCCCTCATAAAG